>NC_073744.1:134980595-135280595 GCF_029784135.1 Toxorhynchites rutilus septentrionalis | reverse complement strand
AAATGAAGAAAATTGAGAGTTGGAAGAGTGGATCGGAAAAGGGTGACAGAAGAGAGTTGAAAGAATTGAGAGAGTTGGGAAAATTAAGAGAGTTGAGGGATTTAAGGGAATTGAGAAAGTTGGTAGAGTTGGAATAGTTGAGAGCAGGGTTACCATATCTACAGACTAATCTGTATTTATACAGATTTTTCAGACTTTTTGAAACCAAGAATCTGTAGATACAGATTACAGATTTTTTTGGTGTTCATACAGATTTACAGACTTTTCAAAATAACGATTCAATAATAGTCATCAACATCGTCAAATTCATAATAAATATGCCAATCAATGACACTAAAGCTAATATTATGATTAAAGATTGAACCTATAAATTTAATCCTTTGCGGTGGTATTAAATTTCGACATGTGTGTCGTACTTGTCGTAACTTTCTGAGATTATGAAAGATGAACAAGATTCCTCCTTTTTTCTGTAAACTTCTGATAAGTATTTACTAAACAATGTTTTTTTGTTTATGTTCATAAAATATTTGCTATAATTCTTGGTGTGATACTCTTCGCATCACAAAATCACAAAAAATAATTGGTTTGGCATCTTTCGACTTTTATCTTTTTGTTTTAACGTACAGAACAATGCTCTTTACATCCACACAGTGCCGCAAAACATGTAGATTTCCATTAATCCTTTCCTCAAGTATTATGACAACTTTTGTTTATACTGAGTGCCGTTATCTATAATTCATAGTGGCACCGTTTGGTTTCGTTGATAAGTGAATAAGACTATAAAATTCGTTTAGAAAAAGTTCGAACTGATACATTGTTGCATTAATTATAATATTAGTATACTTCTTTGCTGTGGTGGCTGAAAGTAGACAAACGACGAAAAAGCTTGATACAGATCTCGATACAGATTTTCTGAAGAAAAACACAGATTTTATTATGACAACCCTGGTTGAGAGAGTTGAGCAAGTTGAGGCAGTTGTGAGAGTTGAGAAAGTTAAGAGAATTAAGAAAAAAAATAAAGTTAATAGTGTTAAGAGAGTTGGGCAAGATGAGGAAATTGAAAGTGTTGATAGATTTGATAGAATTGATAGAGAATTGAGTGTTGAGAAAGTCGACATATTAATTTGATATTATGAAGTTGATAGAGTTAAGAGAATTGATACGAGGAGAGAATAGAGATGAGAAAGTAAAGAGAGTTGGGAGAGTTCAGAGGATTCAGATGGAAAGACAGTAGAGAGTTGAAAGAGTAGAGAGAATTGAGAGGAATGAACAAATTGTCAGAATAGAGAGTTGAGTTGGAAGAGTTGATTTAGAGAGTTCGAAGCACGAAAATAGCGTATGATACATATGAGAATCATAGAGACCTCGAATAAACTGACAGAATTCAAAAACTTCGCGCCCATTTGATTCGGGATGCGAATCTGTTTCTGAGGTATTCATAAATCTCAGCCTCAGTATAACCGAACTTGCTTGAATTATGCACAATTCTAATAATAAATTTTGCGTTCGAAATTTTGTTGGAATCATGTGAAAGATCATTCCGGCGAAATGCTTTTCCGCAATGAGTTTCATCTATACTCTTGAAATGAAAAATGTTATTTCCTACAGACTTGCTTAAACCTCAATCGTCCCTGATTGCAATTAGCCATAATTCAGACATTTGCGTGCCCTACGCATCACAATCAGTGGATATAGTTCCTTCCTGGTCCACTTTTGAAGGTGCTTGATTTGTGATTGCTTCCCACCGTCCACATTACGATCGGACCATCGTCACTTCCGCTTCCCAAGTCACACGCCGCCCAGTAGGTGGTGATTTATCTTCCCTAACATCACCAATCAATTTGGAAGAAAGAGATATCGAAGATTAGGGTCACACTAATCATCCCTGGCGGTGTCCACATGACCACGCGGCCCAACCTGACTCGCGCTGATTACCATCGATCGTTTATAACGATTCTGATTGTAAGAGGATTATCACACATACACAAACACAAAACACAGCAAATATTATCTCAGAATTGAATAGAGCCGATTGATTGCTGCTGCTGCCTGCGCTTCTCTGATATTTGATTGATTTTACTCACATTTTCCTTGACTGGCATCGATATTTTTATGGCTAAATCCTTTGCGGCTCGGCTCTCTCTGTGTGCTAGCGCGCAGATTAATTATAAGGCTTTTATGAGTAACACATCCGGGGCTCTTTGGGGATGGAGGATGGTATTTCGGAACTTTTTCTCGTGTGTATATGAGTGCTGCTTCTATCCAGAAGCTAGTCTTTTGGTTTATTGAAGTGGAAAATATTCTGCAAATCACGCCACAGCCACCCGAGAAAGAGAGCTCGAGAAGACTTGTCTTCAATCCCGAGGGGTCCGAGCAATGACCTTTCGTCGAAGAAAGCATGACATAGGTGTGAGGCATCATATATGCTGCTACTGCTACGTTGCGACCTACTTCAAGAGTCCACCACAAGTTTGCTCAGCACTCCACATTACGCCAATTAACGTTTGAAAGCCTCACCTGGATCTTCTGCGAGCAGCAGCAGCAAAAAACACGAGCGCTTGACCGTCACCCAGTCTTGTTCCAGAGCAAATCTATCTTGGGACTGTACCAGTCCGAGTCCCTACGGAACTCGTTTTACATACCCAGATGGTCAGTTTTTTTTTCTTTCGTCTCCTCTTACCCATATTTGTGAAACCAACTACTTTGCAAGTCATTTCAGTCCCGTGTGTCCACGAGGGCTGTGCTCTAGAGTTTTCTAGTTCACCAAGAAGATATGAGTCGCCCAGGTGTCCCATCCCACCTACAGTGGATCGGTTTGGGGAATCCGACACAGGTGGCGATTTACGCGCCGTTTTGGACATAATTTGGCCCCGTCTATTTCGATTGTAATTACTTGACATGACGACAAAGCAAAGTGACCAAAAGATCCCGTTCCATGGCGCGGCCGGCTAGCGCCAAGCTTCCACCCAATTCATGTATATGGGCGACTCGATTGACTCAGGGCGTGATTTTAGCCTTTTGCGTATAGATCCCCAGATTATAGAGCAAAAGGGCGAAAGGAAGAAAAATCATGGTAATAACAACTATGAAAACAAACTGCTGTACCACACAATCACTACCGCGGCCAGCTCTCATCTTCTTGCGCCGGAGCCGTGCCACACTAGCTACCCAGCTTCATACCTCTCAATAAGTAGAAGAAGGTACAATCACCTTAAGCCCATCATCATCGTCTTCTTTCCAAATTATATTTCCCCCTCATTCTGATGTATTTGTTAAGCGCACGCTGTTGAGCCTGTGTTGGGCAGTCCAGCTAAGCCTCACCGAAGAACAGAAAAACAAGATTAGATATTTCGTCCGTATGCATGTGTGTGTGTGTGCATGGTGAACGAAGGAATATGGAAAGAAACACTCCGAAATATGGCCCGCAAACACCACAAGAAAAAAAACACATCAAATGGATTTAAAAAGGATGATGAAAGAAGAAAGAAACCAAATCTTGAACAGAAAGCCACAGAGTTAGGGCGAGAAATCATCATAAAACCCTGTAGAGCCCGAAGAATGAAAGAGGATAATAAAAAAAAACAACACTATATAAAGTATTACAAATGTATATGGTATTATAATGGACGCACGTCGCGAGCGAGTTTGCCGCGCCGCCACTTGCGCCCCTCTCAGACTGGGGACGGGAATGACTCGGCACAATAAGATCTCGCTCGCTCCGTTCGCCCTCGCATCGAGAAAATCGAAGCAACGACAAAGGAACAAGACACGAGCGCGCCCGCGAACGGGGTATATCCCGGTGTCTCGCGCGCATCCTACACTCTCGGATATCTCGGAACGGAAAATCCCTCGGGGCACCATTTGCGTTCGAAAAAAAAATAAATAAGTGGACGACGAAAAAGCTTCCCTTTTTTGGGACTGAGTGTCATCCTTCTCAGCCGACCGAGAGAAAGATAGTGTGGGATGCGCGGGTTGAACACGCAAGATTCGGGGCTTCAAATGGACCATAAATTATAAAACTTTACTCCTCCGTGACACGGTCGGAGACGATCGCCGGAGCGGATTATCGCGATAACATTAGCTCGCAGAGCTGTTTGTGTTGTTTTTTTGCCTCCTCGCGCGGCTGATGTGCTATTAAAATATGCTTTTTTTTTGTTTTCGTTAGAGATGTTGAGCTTGCTGCGCTCTCCCGTAGATCAAAACGGAAAGTGTCTTTGCGAAGTCGACTCCTTTAGGCTAGAATTCATTTTTGATTTCAGCAACTAGCGAAGAAACTTGCATACCTCGAATTGTTAAAATTTTTATCTGAGAAGGGCGCACTTCAAATTGAACATATCCTTTGATCAACTTAGGTTATTTTGGTTTCACGAGGAAGTTTTTAAGTTTTCCCAAAATGAGAAGTGAAGAACCCACGGTGAATACTCCGAGAAATGAGCTCACACTCTGGCAACAAAATCATAAAACTTTTGTATATCGTTTTTTGTACGACATGACATCGTCTTGATAAGGCCTTGTAAAACTTTGTATACATTTTTCAATATCTTCATGATGGCGATTGTTCTTAACTCCGTATTCTGAACATAGTACTCCTCACGTGATTAATATCAGCACATGGAGGAGATTCCGTGCCTTATTGTGCGTTTCGATTGTGTTTTCGAGCAGCAAGTTTAAGTATTCGTTTTTTCACCGAATAGGATTTAGGGCCTAAAATGGAAAACTAACTATGAAATTCTGGATTCCCAGACGACTTGAGCTTTTGTGAACTCTGTTGGTTTGTTCTAGATATTGAGACTCTCCAATTCTCTTCATCATGCGCCCCTTTAATGCTTTGAACTTTCACAATCCACTCATCCAACTCAACTCTCTCTTCTGAATTCTCTCATTTTTATTCTCTCCTCAATACTATCTACTCTCCCTCGCAACTCTTTCAATTCACTCAACTCTATTAACAATATTAATTCAACTCTTTCGTTTCTCTCAACTCTCCCTACTATCCCAACACTCTGAGAGAGCTTAACTCGTTCAACTTTTCCCTCCTCAATTATGTGAACCCTCTCAACCCTCTCATTTCTCTCAACATTTCTACTCTGTCCGTCTCAATCCTTTCACCTCTCAATTCTCTCATTTCTCTCAGTTCCTCTCTTGATTGTATTAACTCTTTCCACTATTTTTGTCCTGGCCCTCGTCTCATCGTCGCCATCGGAATAGTGCTCAAAGCTTCTGATGAGAAAAACTTCGGAAAACTTCTGATGAGACAAAGGTACCTTATTTCGACGCTTCCCATCTGACCCTTCTATCAAAAATGTTACCCTTATTAGCCCCTTAGTGGTTTTTCTAGAAGAGCGGACCAAATGCGATCGCCTCGTTGGGTCACGCATCGATAGGCTAACCAAATAGTTCAGAAGTGAAAGCGGGGCATATAAGACCAAAAAAATTGTAAGGGGTTGTATCTAGGACACGACCGCATATTTCCGACGTAGAACTACGCAATTATATTATGCAATCCACTTGTTTACCGCTTCGAAAATAATAAATTAGATGAACGTCGTTTTACGTTTGATATGCCTAGAACTACCAAAATATGTGAACGGAAAAATTGTCAAACGATCATTGTATTTTACATTTCCCTCTGAAATTATTGCACATCTCATGTTTACATAGTTCTCGAGACTTCTCAGTTTAAAAATACGTTTTAGGGAAACATTCCGGTCTGCACAACGACAAGCGAGTCCAAAACTATTCAACACCAAAAAATACCCCCGACTTGCATGTATTTGCAAGAAACGAACGTGATGAATTATAGAGGTTTTAAACTTTTCAGTTCATTCACCTCTAGTATTTGCAAAGCGGATTTCCCCAGGCACATTAATTTTGAAGTCCATGTTAGGAAAACACAGCTAAGTGGGAAAAAAACCCCGACTTGAATGTTTTGACAAAGCGGATTTCCCCAGGCACATTGATTTTGAAGTCCGTGTTAGGGAAACACATCTCAGTGGGGAAAAATTCCCCCCGTCTTGCATGTTTGACAAAGCGTATTTCCCCAGGCACATTGATTTTGAAGTTCGTGTTAGGGAAACACAGCACGGTGGGGACAAAATACCCCCCATGTATATTTGCAAAGTGGATTTTCACAGGTACATCGATTTTGAAGTCTGTGTTGGGGAAACCGTAAATCGGGCCAATCAAAACTTGGCAGTTATCGCTTTTTGGTAACGCGTGACTGTTTACTCATGAAAAATAACATTTTATTAATTGTGATAGACGCGTAGAAATATTTTCTATCAATTGATGCAAACATCTTTTCGATCTGTTAAGAAATGTTCGGGTTATAAGCATTCGAAATACGGGTAGGGTTAGCACACAAATCGTCAGAACAAATATATGGGAAAAATTAAGTTCTTCCAGTTTTCATGAATTTAAACCCTTTGGAGATTAGTTAATTTTAGTGTATATCAAACAAATCTTAAAGAATTTCCGATTCGATTGGTATGCAAATCATGAGAATTCGTTCACAGTGAAAATAGTTATTAACGTTAACTTCATTTCATAAAAACGTGACCTGTTTTCTGATTTGGCACCCTTCCTGAAAGACGTAGCTCTACGTAAAAAAAAAACAAAAAAGACATCATATTTTTTGAAGTAATTTATTGAGTGAATTAAACCAATCAACCAAACAAACTATATAACATAACTATGATCTGGAATGTGTCTTTCAAACATATACGGTTTTAATATTAAGTCGTGACCTCAATGCCCAAATATTGATTATCTTTCAACAATCTTTTCAACTGCGACAAGTGAGTATAGTATAATATAGAAGTAAGTTAGTAAACTTCACGAATTTCTCATATCCTAGATATTTGTGTTCCATTTCTGAAAATATTTGCGTACAACGATTTGCAACTGGTGCGAATGATTTGTTTCACCTTTTTATCTCATCTATATAAATAAAAAATGATTTGGTGTCCGTTCCTCACGGCTTAACTTGAGAATGGAGCAATGGATTCGAATAGTCAGTCTCAGATTGGATGCGTCTTAGTCTGCGTCTGGTTTATATTTGTGTTTTTATATCTATATAAACAAAAATGATTTGGTATCCGTTTCTCCCGACTTAACTCGAAAACGGAGCAATGGATTTAAATAGTTAGCCTCAGGTTCGATGTGTCTTAGTCTGCATCGGATTTATATGCCAAAAAATAAATTATATACCACAAATATAGATCACGTACCCTCCACATGCACTTGATGTTGCTTGTCGTACTCATGAAGCCACGTCACTTCAGATAATCAGTGCCCTTTTTCGGCATCTTTAATTTTTTGATACGAATTTATACACAATGATTAAATATTCTACCACTTGTCTAATAGTTAATTTGTGGTTATTGACCAACCCTTTCTTATTGCGTAACTGCTTTCTTGCGTTTTTGATTTTGACGGCCTGCTATTTATATGATCATCGACAGACTCACAACCACCCCAGTGTGGTATTACGTTTCACTTTTAGCCGATGATTCAGGCTAATGTCACGGTCGCCATGTGGTATAAATCACATATTTATTGAACACGCGAAGAATAACTCGTAGTGAAACACACATTTAGTAGGATACTGATCGAACTATGTATTTCTCCTTTGAACTTAAACTACTGATTGACCACACTTACGTTTTACATCTACTTTTCTATATTTGCTTAATCCTAAACTCTACACAGTTGTTCTTTAAGCTAAAAGGAGGAGGAGCCAACACAAGAATTTGAGCGCGCGTTCGATTGGTGCGAACGGGGTCAAAGCGGATAACAAAGGGTAGTGGTTATTCTGTGTGTTGTCATTTCACACTTGGTTTAAGTGGGTTAGTTCTGCATAGTGTTATGTTGCCAGGGTGAGTAATTAATATTATCGTATGCAGCTGTGGGCTAGTGACATAAAGATGCACTTGTCCTACAAACATGTATGACGATAATTGATAGCGTGGGAATGAATTTGAGGCAATAGGATTGCTGGGATTTAACGACAAGTGGGAAAAGGATAATGGTAATGAGTTTCCCCGCTACACCAGGAGCGTCCGCGTTCATTAGCGGTTTTTTTATCGTAAAGCACCGGAGAATTTCCCTAAAAAATGAGAGATGTAATATTTTTCCTCCTGAAATGAAAACCTAAACACAGAACATGCAGGAGAAAATGAAAGATTCCGAATGCTTATAACTCGAACATTTCTTACTGGATCGGGAAGATGTTTGCATCAATTGATAGGGAATATTTTTACGCTTCTATCGCAATTAATAAAATGTTATTTTTCATTAGAGAAACAATTGAACAACTGTAAAATGTTAAGCGTTATCTACACGCCCTAACTGCCTTGTGTTGATTGGCCCGATTTAAGGTGTCCCCAACACAGCCAAAACCAAGCAGCCTTGGGGAAATCTGCATTGCAAATACATGAAAGTTGGTGGTATTTTTGTTCCGACTGAAATGTGTTTTCCTAACACAGACTTCCAATCCATGGAGCGTGAGGAAATTGGAATTGCAAATACATGTAAGTCGGGAGCATTTTTGTTCCGACTGGAATGTGTTTTCCTAACACAGACTTCAAATCCATGGAGCGTGAGGAAATTAGCATTGCAAATACATGTAAGTCGGGGGCATTTATGTTCCGACTGAAATGTGTTACCCCAATACAGACTTCAGAACCAAGGTGCCTGGGGAAATTGGCATTGCAAATTCATGAAAATCAGCGGCATTTTTGTTCCGACTAAAATGTGTTTGCCTAACAAAGATTTCAAAACCAAAATGCCATCATACCAAATGTAAAAGGATGACAGTCCTAAATTTACTTGTAACGAAGAACACAATCTATCACAATGCATGAATTGACCTTACAGGGCATCATACAATCCTTTTACTCACAAAGCAAATGTATTGGATTCAATTGAATTCGGAAATTGTTTCATTCAATCAAAAATTTAATAAATACAAACATATGATTGCTAAGCTAAGGTAATCCCACGTCAACCTTGCGGTTATATCTTAGATATAACCCACCCATTTTTTCCATTAGATTCAGAGGAATGGAAAGTCAACACAACGAGCTCCAAAATCTTTGATATGCACCGTAACTACTTGGCACTTATCTTCATTTGGCGTTGTATCTACGGAAACATGAAGAGTTAGACTTTATAAGTTTGCCTGTACATTTTCAAAAATATCAGGAAGTGCTTGAAACGATAAAAGAATTGATTAATTTGGTCTCCTAAATCAATCGAGCCTAATAAAGAGAGGCGATTACAAACTGAATGATCGAAGAGAAAGTCCTCAACTACCACTAAGCACCATCATGTTCTACCCAAGCAAACAAAAATAAGTTTATTTTCCTTATTATTTCGGATATCATCTTAGAATGCATCGAACTTTTGCGCTTAATTATATTATAAAACCGTATAAAAATAACTCTCCAGTGAAAGGTATGGTGGCCCTGAAAAGTGCCAACGGTATCATTCTTGTTCTCGCGATGGCGAAATTTGTGTCCTCATTTAGCCAATGCACTTCTCGAGACAAACTGAATGCAGCCACAGACAATTTTGCATCAGTATAACTGTGTGCGGTATCCATTACAGGGAAGCGATGGGTGACTGTTATCCGTAGGATGGCAGGAAAATTAAGATAAACCTTGGCCGCTGCTATATTCGTGATTATGCTGGAACGATGGCCTCAGCATATGAGCTCTGCTTCGCGGCTCTAAAATGAATGATCTTTTTCGGAGAGAAACTGCGAAATTTATTTGATTTGGCTGGCGGGAGAATCAGAAGGGGTGGGGCTTACGATGCAATGTTTCGCTTGTATTCAAATTATATTCCGCTGTTACTCTGGTTGCTCTTTTTGGTAGGCACCATTTGAGGAGCACAAATTGGACTAATCAAAACGTGGCACATAGCACGTTTGGATAATGCTAGACTTTTACACAATTGTTCTATTTTTTTTATCCCATTTATTTATTTTAGGCTCATTAGTATTTTAGCTGTAACAGAGCCGAATTTTAATCGTGTACATGTCACATGCTTATCACGATCGATTGCTTACTAAGCGAACGCGCAACCAATGTGGCTACGGAGACCCCCAATTGTTCTATTGTTTATCGCAAGAAAAATAAAATCTGAAAAAGCGGCTCAGATAAATTTTAAAAGGTTCTCGGAGAATCATTTCGATGAAATGCAAATTTAATGAATCTCCAGATCAGTGTAGCTCTCGATTTTGTATACATAGCCTCCTGAAAGTTTCAGTTTTTGGTCAAATTTCTATTTTCCTCAAATCAGCTCCGCATATTTTCCATCAAATTGCAGCAAATAAACTTCACAGCAAACAGTTACTCGCCAATTCAATATGTGTAAATTATCTCGTCGACTCGCATTTTATCCGCACACTTCCCATCACACACACAAACAGACGCCCATTGGATGATGGCAAGGAGAGATGCCCATGAATGTGCGTGTTTTCCTCTCTGAATGCAATCATGCAAGCTAACTACTTTCGTTTAATTAGCACCCGAGGGCAAATGTAACCTTTTTTTCTCTCCCTATATCTCCGACCTTCGATGGATCCCAAAGTGTGTGTGGTGTGGAAGACGATTCCCCAAGCCAGGGAACAAAGGGAGAGACTGAACCGCTCTAAGCCGCTGGCGATCTCCAGGCGGGCGGCAGCGGCGGCTGATGGCAAATCACTGAAGATCTTGAGAGCGTCGTGGCCAAATTGTGCTTGGGCGCTGCTGTTGCGAATGCGAGCTTAAGAGTCGTGGTATACCTTCTGAGCAAAAAAAAAGTGTTCTACACGCGGTGTGATCCGAGGGGACTATTTATGAGATATGATTTAATGATCGCGCTCGAACTCCACCACCAGCTAGTACATACCAATAGGAGTGTGCAGAGAAACAAAGACCCCCTGTTTAATATTCAACGTGGCTCCTCCGGATGGCCACGGCGGAACGGCTTGGAGTATTTTTAGCGTTTTGCGAAATCGCACGTAGAAGCCTCAGCAGCACCGATGATTTACCGAATTCAACCCCCGTGTTCCTTTCGGGGGCTTCGTGCTTTTTTCGTGGGTCACAAATCTTGCGCCAGGGCTTTGGATCTCCTCTCTAGTGTGTCGCGCACCAGTCAGTCAGTCGGTCGTAATCAGTTAATTTATATTCTTCGATTGAAGTCGGACATTATCGTTCAGCAAATGTTGGATACCCATTTACGAAAGCGCACACACAAAACACGAATACAAGCACGCGCGGCCTGCTCGAGGACCTGAAGGCTAGCGGTTGCGGTAGTAGACCGGACCGAACCGGCAGGAAGGGCTTGGGGCTCCGGTTCGGTCACACGGTCTGCAGCGATTTGTTTCTCTTCCATTCTCCTCCGTTTTTCCACCCGTTATTGGGTTGTGTGGCAAGCGAAGAAGAAGAATAGCAAGAAGCGTCCGAAGCGCCTAAAAAATATCCAAAACCATTGACGAAAATCTGGCTAAACGGCAACAACGAGGGGCGGGGGTTGTGCAATCGCGACCGCCGCGCGTCCAGCGGACGTGGTTTTCGGCCGTTTGTTGGTCATCATGGTCATCATCATGGGTTTTATTTTTCTTCATGCTCTCGGGGTGCCGTTTCGGATAGCGCAGCATCGGAGAGTGTGGTACCTTTTGATCTTTTCGAATGATAATGGGACGAGTGATTTGTGCGTGAGTGGAATGTGAAGTTGCGGGCGGACGATGAGATGACCATTTCTTCACCCTGCTCCACACTGTTTTCTAAGCCATCTTCGATGGCAAGATCGAGTGTGTGTACCCGATGTAGATCACCCCAAATGCGTTTCACAGATTCCTGAAAAGGGTACAAGCGAATGCGGAGTCCAGATCAATCCCGAGAGTGACCACTCGATCTTGTACTTTCTAAAACAACCATCATCAACCCATTGATTTGGTGTCGATCGCGCCGCGGACCCTAGTGATCGTGCGTGACGAATAAACGTGTCCACGCGATGAACCGCGTCAGCCCAAAATCTTGCAGCTGTGGCTGGCGGCGGTCCAGCTCCACGGGGTCAGCAATGGTGGGTAGACGATGGCCCCAGAGCAAAACAGCGTTGTCATTAAAAGCCGATTTATCTGGCGGTGGCCTTCCCAAAGTGCAGATAATTAACTTTTTTCTCATCGACACGTTGCCGAGCGATAGAGAGAGTCAAAGGGGGAGGCGGTAAGGGGATAGAAAAATAGAGATTTAGAAAGAGAGCGCGCGCGCCCGGGTCAATGATTACCTACTTACTCGGCGGCCTACAGAGAGCCGGGAAAAAAGTTCCATTGCGTACCACCCACCCCCCCCCCCCCCTCCCTAAGTAGGATTGGTGTACTGCGGCGCGGCTGAAGTCACGGCGGAAAGATTGGTTGTTTGGATTCGATTAGGTAATGACCTTTCGGTCGAGACTCTGGGCCCTGGAGTCGTCTTGTACCGAATTGCGAAAGTTTACATACACGGCGTTTTGGGGGCCCCCAAATTGTGTTTGCCGGACACACAAACTTCGGCAATGATTTGGGGGGAGCCACAACCCGTCGATGCAAATTTGTGGCCGGCCCTGTTAATGGCCAGGTAATTTGCAACGGTTGGCAGCCAGCAAGTCGTGGTAGGGCTTGTTTGCATACAACAAAAGTGGTAACTACGAGTCCGAGTATGATTGGATCCGATCATGTAAGAGAGACTGCGCGGTGATTGAACGGTTTTGTTTCTTTCTTGTTGTTGGTTGATTGGAATCTGGATAAGATCGTATCTAATGACTTCATCGATATCTGGACATCTGTTGTGAGTCTGTGTACGAGAGTACGCGTTTGCTCTGGGAATGATTGGTAAAATGTTTCTCAGTTGACGCAGCTGGTCGCGTTTCACACGTGACAGAGAGTTCACACGACCGCCGTAAGTATAATGGGGTTTATTTGGTGAATTTGGGTCAACTCAACTCAGTTTCTTTGTCCGGCAGCGTGAAATGCATACGCATTTATGGAGCCAAATTTGACATAATGACGCCGGTCAATTATGTCTGATTAATTTTCACCTTTTTATGAATGGTTTTTGGACATAGTTTGTCCCACATAGAATATTGTAGAACTAATGTACCTTGAAGAAATGAACCCCAAAATTTGAATGTTGGAAACACTACCTTATTCAAAGTATTTTCCATCGATGGCTATTCATGTTTTTCCATCGCTCTGGCAATTTGTGGATGCAACGCAAAAAAAAAGGGTGAGTTATATCGATGATATAACCGCAAGGTTGACGTGCGACTACCTTAGCTTAGCAGTAATTTGTTTGTATTGATTAAATTTTTGATTGAATAAAAGAATTTCCGAATTCAATATATTTGCTTTGTGAGTAAAAAGATTGTATAATGCCATGTAAGATCAATTCATGTATTGTGATAGATTATGTTCTTCGTTACAAGTAAATTTAATGGCAGTCCTTTTGCGTTTGGTATGGTTTTGAAGTATGTGTATGTGTATGTGGTAAATACATTTCAGTCGGAACAAAAATACCCCCGACCTGCATGAATGTGCAATGCCAATTTCCTCAGACACCTTGGTTCTGAAGTCTGTGTTAGGGAAACACATTTCAGTCGGAACAAAAATACCCCCGACTTGCATGAATTTGCAACGCCAATTTCCTCACGCTCCATGGATTTCCAGTCTGCGTTGGGGAAATACATTTCAGTCGGAACAAAAATGCCCCCGACTTGCATGCATTTTCAACGCCAATTTCCTCACGCTCTTTGGATTTAAAGTCTTTGTTAGGGAAACACATTTGAGTCGGAACAAATATACCCCCGAGCTCGATGTATTTGTAATGCCGATTTCTTCAACGCTGCTTGGTTTTGAAGCCTGTGTTAGGAATCACATTTCGGTGAGAACAAAAGTCCTCATACTTTCATGTATTTGCAATGACGATTTCCCAAGGCTGCTTGGTTTTGATGGCTGTATCAGGGAAACCGTAAATCTGGCCAATCAAAACGAGGCTGTTAGGGCGTTTAGATAACGCTTAACATTTTATAGTTATTCAATTGTTTGTCTAATGAAAAATAACATTCTATCAATTGCGATAGAAGCGTTGAAATATTCTTTATCAATTGATACAAACATCTTTCCGATCCAGTAAGAAATGTTCGAGTTATAAGCATTCGGAATCTTTCATTTTTCCTGCATGTTCTGTGTCTAGGTTTACAATTTTTTTTCAGCTCATCTGTAACCCATTTTTCGATCTTCTAGATCTTTTCCATAGCCTTCAAACGGATGGAGATCGTTTATTGAGTCACATTTTATTGATCCGTGAGCTCTTGTTGAGTTTGAGTGTCTTCTTCATCCAAAAGTGCTTCTAGATCGCTGTCCTCGAACTTTTCCGGAGATTTTCCACACTCTTCGATTTTGACGTCAAAATCACCATTATTAATATTTTTGAACCATTCAAAGCTCTGAGATTTCCAAAGCAGTTTCTATGAAGCAGGTCCTATTATGTCACAAGATAATACGTTGTTCTCGCGGCATTTTTGCAAAAAATTGTCGAAAAGAAAAGATTAAATCCCTGATAGCAGGAGCTTCCATGAAGCCCTAGCCCACGAACCTCCTATTTGATGGAGAAAAAAATCGGAAGAGGATTTGGGCAATAGTAGAGCGTAATGCCACGATAGTGGCTTGTAGTCTTCCTTGTAGACGACGTGGGCGACTACCTTCGTTCGTTCTTCCAGTAGTTTTGACGTAGGACTACATTATCCAGGAATGGGGTTGAATTAGGAAACATATTAATTTAAGCTTCGCCTGATGGCAACTTATTGTCACGGATCATAGCGTAAAAGTCTAATACACGATTTGTAACCGTCACAAAACAGTCAACATCAAATCGCTGTGCGATTTTGTTCGCCCCTTCAAATCCAAGATGAAAATCGTTGGAACGATATAAATCGATGCGTTTGTCACAGGTACAAATTTATCTGGAAAGATACAGAACTTTTCGAATTCTTGGGTACAGATACAGCAAGTGAGGATGGACAAACAAATTTCGATAATTAGACCCTGAAATCTAAAAAATACATGTGCAAAATTAGTGAATAAACATCTGATGCTTGAATGAAATTAACGTTTTGCTCCCATTTTCGGCGCTTCGATGTATCATGTTCTTACTATGCCTCACTCCTCGGCAACCTTCGAGCGTTTTTGGATTATAACGACCACAAAGCCAAGCTTCTAAATTGACTCAGCCTCGACACGATAAATGCGATATTCAGATCAACATTTGATAAAACAGCGTGGGTCGCTTGAAACTTTTGACCATTGATACTATGCAGCCTAATTTTAGCAAGAATATGCATAATCATTGTCAATCAAGTGAGTAATTTGAGGCTTTTGACGAGAAATATTTTATTTATGGTAATAAAACATGTTTTTCTATGCAACAAATATTTAAGTGGTACAGATGTCGGTATGGGTTTTGAGAATTACTGATGAAAACAATTCCGATTAGTCCTTTCTGTACTTCATCTGTACATGTGGCAACATTGATAAACCATCAGTTTTCAGACTGTTTGGCGGAGAGGGTTCGTGTATTTTTGTATCACAAGCACACATTGTTTTGTTTTTTAATGCGTTGCCAAATGTAGGTTGAGATGGTTATAATTAAACCATGTTTTGTCTATCAGAAGTGGCTCCCATAATTCATGTGGCCTAATGGTTGGCGTAGGACTTACTTCGGTGAAGGCTTGGGGTTCGATTCCCACTCTGATCAGAAAATCTATCATCAAAAACCGTTTTTCCAGCTTACACTGGTCTGAGGCAACTATCTAGGGTGTTGGGGGTTGGGCAATGGACATTGACAGTCTCCAAGAAAAGTCGCAAAAACCCGGTAACAGGTCGCAGATTTTACAAGCCGCATCACAAAATCACATCACACACAACAATCATAAATGAACAGCCTTGCTAAAACTATTTCGTAGAGCCCCGAGAAGGGTTGTAAGATTCACACTCATTGACACATGTCGTCACTCAATAACGAACCTACCGCATTTCAAGTCGCAGTTTACTGTTTACTGTTCACCACCTCGGAAAAACACCCTATGCAAAATATCAGCTCAATCGGACTTAAGGGGAATTTTTTTTGTCAAAAATCGGCATTCTAGGACTAAGTTTTTTTTACGGAGTACGAAACGAAAAGTATGGTTTTGTGTGCCAATAGAAATAGTTTTCTCGATTTTTCATTCGGAACTTGCTACGAAAAGTTGATTTGCACGATAATATACCCTATGCAAAATATTAGCTCATTCGGATTTCATTTACTCGTGTCAAAAACGTTAAAATTTTTGAATTTTTTTTTTGAAAAACGAAAAATCACCGAAAATCGGAGTTAAAAAATAATGTTGCTGCCAAATGTCTTAAAATTGCATTACTCGTCGAGTTTTACAGTATTTTTTTGTCAAAAAAATGTTTTTTCGGCGCTTGGTCGTTTTTCCGCCTGAAAAATCGATTTTTGAGAAAACATTTTTTCTAGATAACTGTAAATCTCGGCGTGTCATGCAATTTTAAGACATTTGGCATTAACCTTTTTTTTAAATACCCCGATTTCCGGTGATTTTTCGGTTTTCAAAAAAACTCAAATTTTAACGTTTGTGAGACGAGTAAATGAAGTCCGAATGAGCTAATATTTTGCATATGGTATATTATCGTCCAAATCAACATTTCATAGCAAGTTCCGAATGAAAATCGAGATAACTATTTTTATTGGCCCCCAAAACCATACTTTTCGTTTGGTACTTCGAAAAAAAAGTCCAGAGTGCCGATTTTTGACAAAAAAATTTTCGAGATGACACTAGACCTCGACGTTTTATGCAATTTCAAGACATGTGGCATCAATTTTTTTTTTCGAAAACCCCGATTTCCTTTACTCTCTCCTTGGGTGATTTTTTCATTTTCAAAAAACTCAAACTATGACCGCTTTGCGCCACTCTCTCTTAAGTGCGATTGAGCTGAAATTCCGATTGAGCGATTGAGCTGAAATTTTTCCGAAGCTATATTGTTTTTTTTTTTTAGAAATTCGTGTAAAAACTGCAGTAACCCGTGCAACTTCCCGACTTCTAACATGCTGCTTTGGAATTTTGTTACCACTGGTTGCCTTTTTCATAGGAGCCGTTTTTGCTACTAATCCTTTGAAAAGAGTATTTTTCCTGGAATGAGGTGGGAAATTCAGTATATTACTTGAGGGACGCCGGTTTTTTTTGTTCAGAACTATGGTGTGTGTGCACTTTTTAACGAACCGCATTGAATAAGTGATTCGTGAGCATTTGCCTATCTCTCTTTGGACCATACTTCGTTGTGTGATCGATAGTACAAATAGTCCATTGTTTCTTATTGAAGGACTGGCATCTTTTTAACCGCTGATCGCTGAGCGTTGAACGTTGAGCAATGAGCATTAAGTGGTGAGCGTTAAGCGTGAGGCGTTAAACGTTAAACGTTAAGCTTTAAACGTTAAACGTTGAGCGTTGAGTGCTAATCGTTCAACAATTGGCGCTATGCGTTGAGCATTGATCGTTGAGCGTTGAAGGTTGAACGTTGAAGGTTAAACGTTGAACGTTAAGCGTTGAGCGTTAAACATTTAGCGCTAAGCGTCAGGCGTTTAGCGTTAAGCGTGAAGCGTTAAACGTTAAGCGTTAAGCGTTAAACGTTAAACGTTGAGCGTTAAGTGAATCGTTCAACAATTGGCGCTAAGCGTTGAGCATTGAGCATTGATCGTTGAGCGTTGAAGGTTGAACGTTGAAGGTTAAACGTTGAACGTTGAGCCTTGTGCGTTGAGCATTTAGCGCTAAGCGTCAGGCGTTTAGCGTTAAGCGTGAAGCGTTAAACGTTAAACGTTAAACGTTGAGCGTTAAGTGTTAATCGTTCAATAATTGGCGCTAAGCGTTGAGCATTGATCGTTGAGCGTTGAAGGTTGAACGTTAAAGGTTAAACGTTGAACGTTAAGGGTTAAGCGTTGAGCGTTGAGCGTTAAGTATTAAGCGCTAAGCGTCAGGCGTTTAGCGTTAAGTGTAAGGCGTCAAACGTTAAGCGCTAAACGTTGAGCGTTAAGTGTTAATCGTACAACAATTGGCACTAAGCATTGAGCATTGATCGTTGAGCGCTAAGCGTCAGGCGTTTAGCATTAAGCGTTCAATAATGGACGTTGTGCGTTAAGAGTTGAGCATTAAGAGTTGAGCATTAAGAGTTGAGCGTTATGGTGGAAACAGAATGCCGCGCTATGCGTCGCGTTGCGACAATTGTGCTTTGACACTTCATTTTAAATATGAGTGTTTCCATTTAGTCGAACACAATAATGCGTTGCGTCATTAGCATCGTTGTACTAAACGCTAACATTTGTTCTAAACTGCTTGCGCCGAATTCGCGATGACAGTGGCATGGTGTCGACGTCTGGTGGCAACTTCAAATTAGGGCCATAATTTGGGTCCCGAACTCGTTAGTGTAATCTCTATCAGATTAGAAGACACGAAGCCGGTTTTTAAATTCTAAAATTTGAATGAAAATTTTCACATCATGTTATTTGATTACATGAAACACGTGTTTCTGACTTTCATTCAACCATATGGCTAAACAATTCCAACATTGTTGCTGAATTTTTTCATCATAATATAGAGTTGTCTTCATAAAGAATTTTCGTATGAGACTTTTTCAGCACCTGCAAACAAAAATGTTTTTCATTTAAATAGAACACCAGTTTGATATGGAAAAGCTAATTTCATTCATAATTTAATTTTGAAAACAGCGACTGCAAATCAGCTATTCTCTCACGCTCCCCTAAACTAGTAAACGAAGCTCAATATGTCGGATATGTCAATGTGTTGTTTTTAAAAACATTCAACATTCCGTGGACACAACAAGATTTTCATACGACTTTTATTTTGTTTTTGTTTACATGACAAGTGGTGACGCGAATGCTAGATTGTGACTGCAAATCAACAGACTGCGTTGGGTGAATGTTTTAGTACAAAACGCAAGCAATGACAGCTGATGAGAAGCAATGCACAACGCGGCATTCTGTTTCCACCTTTAAGTGTTAAGCGTTTAGCGTTAAACATTAGGCGTTAAGAATTGAGCATTAAATGTTAAGCGTTAAGCGTTAAGCGTGTATCGTTGAGCGTCCCGTTTCCGTTTTCGTCCCTGTTTCTGTTTCTGTTTCTGTTTCTGTTTCTTTTTTTGTTTCTGTTTCTGTTTCTGTTTCTGCTTCTGTTTCTGTTTCTGTTTCTGTTTCTGTTTCTGTTTCTGTTTCTGTTTCTGTTTCTGTTTCTGTTTCTGTTTCTGTTTCTGTTTCTGTTTCTGTTTCTGTTTCTGTTTCTGTTTCTGTTTCTGTTTCTGTTTCTGTTTCTGTTTCTGTTTCTGTTTCTGTTTCTGTTTCTGTTTCTGTTTCTGTTTCTGTTTCTGTTTCTGTTTCTGTTTCTGTTTCTGTTTCTGTTTCTGTTTCTGTTTCTGTTTCTGTTTCTGTTTCTGTTTCTGTTTCTGTTTCTGTTTCTGTTTCTGTTTCTGTTTCTGTTTTTGTTTCTGTTTCTGTTTCTGTTGTTTTTGTTTCTGTTTCTGTTCCTGTTCCTGTTTTTGTGTCTTTTACATTATCCGACTTCCGCTGTTAGAGTATTTTCACCTAATAGCCACCACATCGTAGGAGTTTTCCCTCGTTACTAGTCGCAAACCGGAAGCCAATACACGTTTATATTTGTCATTTATTACATATGCAATTGGAGGTGCATGTAATTTTCGGCCAATTGAGAGTAGATTCGCTGCAAAAAATTGCGGCTCGCAACAGAACCATTGGGGCGTCGGTTCAGGACCCCAATTTTTCAAAGTGTCGAAGAAAGGATCTTCCAATTCGGCCTCTGCTTTATGTGTGTGATTACCGTTGCAATTTAGGATGTCCGGTCAGGGCCACCCTCTCCTACTGTTTCTGGGCAATTGTTAATTGCGAGATTATAAACGAGAAACCAAAACTTCTCTGTGTTAGTCGTCTGACTGTGGGTCCGATCGCAGTTTGTTCTGACCACAAAAAAAAACGAAAAACTGTTTTTAAATTTCTAAAGCTAACTTTCAGCCGACGGAATTAATGTTATTGTTTGCGAAATGCCATTTTGGGGTAGCCGAGAAAACGCTCAACACTGCGTAGACATTCAGTGGAGTATCGCGACAGTGGAATGATACCATACATCATGAATTGTTATGTTCTCTGGCTCTTCGTTAATTGATTTTTTTTGTCCTTGAATGCGTTAAGGGAAAATTGTTAAACGCGGCGCGTGAAAAACCACCTGGCGAGTTACTTATCTCTAGAAGAAAAAAATTCAGCTTCAAGATTATTTTTGTTATTGTTATACAGTTATCCTTCAACTCTTCCGGGCGTGTGCAGGAACGCGCTCATCAACAAAGGTTTCGAGTCCAAACCCAAATAAACACGGACCAGCACCCAGAAACAAAACAAAAGAAAGCAACGCAAGGCTCTTCGATCCGGATGCTCTCTCCTTCTGTCCTACTCTATCCTTAGTGCTTGCAACTCGCGTTGATGATGATCAAGAAAGTTCGAACCCTCGTCATCGTGGTCGTCTCGGTAAGTTTGTGAGCACAACACCAAAAGCGCAAGACAACCGCCAATCGCGCAGAAAATAAGGGCACAGACCAACTCACACTCTCGCCCCGAACCTACCAGCGAACCTTCGGACCAAAATCACAGCTTGCAGTGGATGAGATGTGGATGGAATGATAATCGTAGGCTCTACCTGTGTTGTGGGTTAGGGTGTGTGAGTGAAAGGAGGATGTTGTAAAACGAGAAAGAAAGACAAAAAAAGGCACATTGGATGTAACCAGGTCCGGGCCTTGGAAGAAAATAAATAGACGGGAAGATGCGAACGAGAGAAGCTGGCAGCAGCAGCAGCAGCAATCTCGAACATGAAAATATGTAGAATTTTATAATAACCTTCAAGAGAGAAGCAAGGGAGAGTAGAAATAGCGTGGAAGAAAACCAATACCATTTCGGTGCGATAGGGAGAGGGGTAGGTAATGGCATTGCGTGCTCGGGAAGATGATGGTAGCGGCGCAGGCCTAAGTATTGCTCTGTACTCACCTACTGAGGTACGATTTGACCCTGTGTGTCTTGAGCAATGTTCGATGGATGGAGAGAAAACAAGGCAAATCGAAAGAGAGGAGTCTAGTAGAATAGAATTATGTTAATTTATGCATAATAATAATAGTTGAATGGAATCGAAGAAAAGCGCTCTCGGGCACATGGGCTATGGCGAAGTGGGAGAAGACGATGAAGGTTCGCCTCTCGGCAGGGAAATGATTGGATTTCAAGTTCGGTGTAGAATACAAAATTGGTCTCATTGGGCGTGTTATTAAGTTAACAGCGCACAACACCAACAATTGAACCCCACGAAGGCCACATACCTTCGTAGAGCGTCTGGATTCGCTGGAGGCGATAAGTAATTTCGTCTGAGTCTGATGAGATCCCTGTCTCTGATCTGTCACTAGGGTTAGGTTCTCACCTTCACGGTTCACCGCTGCTCAAAGCTTCCGCCGTTGACATTCGACAGCTCAACCGTGCAATGACACTTTTTTGGAAAGCCGCTGTGGCATCCATTCAAATGTTTAATTATCGAGTTCTTCTATAGAACCGTTAAATTGCACTCTGGCTGCTGCACATGCCCCCGGACCGGTGATGAGTCAAGATGCTACCGAAACGCGCGAAAGACAAACATCGGTGGCTGGTCGACTCAATTTGCGTGTGAGGGTCATAAACTCCACTTCTCGCGTCCCGCTGATGGAACCTTCTTCGGGGCTATGATGGTCCCCAACTCATCTGCTGCCAGTGCACTCACGACGGTAGTGACCAAACAATCTTGACGGTCCCCGGAGCGTATGCAGCAACAACCTAGGGGAAGTTTTGTTTACGATTGAATGTTTTATTAATGTGTAAACATTAACCCCCGAGAGTACAGGTAGCGTTCACTCGGCTGCGGGAGACAGGGAATCCGGAAAATATCTCCATCTGTGTTAATTAGATGTGACTACTGGCTTTCCTGTCAGCGCAGCGACTCCATCAGCGATGGGGTTTCGTTTGACAGGTTGGTACTAATAAAAAGGTGGCTTTCATTAACGTGGGTCCAGCGCGAGACACAATCGAACCGATTCACCACTGGGAATGCGTATCGTGGATTTGCGGTTGGTGGCACTGTTTGCTTTACTCGCAATGGATCCAGTGACCTGAATTGGGAGTAGCTGTGACGAGCAGTGCGATTTAGCTGTGTTGCACCGAAATTGTTTAGAATCGACGGTGGGAATAACGTAACCGCGTTGTAAACTGTTGCTGGACTAAACTCAATCCGAACTTTTCATTTTCTGAGAAAAAAAATTAGTAATCCATATCTGTTGAGTTCGTTCTTGAACCCTCCAACCTCAATTCTCTGTATTGTGCGATTGTTCAATACAGAAAACTGTAGCTGCAGAGACATAAGCGGAACAGTACTTCCATTTTGCTCTTCGGCACATCACCAAAAATGATTCTAATTTTCATAATACCATACGTATTTTAATAAACATGAATTGATCCAGAAACGACTGGGGAAATATCTCCAGTTGATACAAACCTTAAAAATATATTCCCAAGCAAGTCAAAGTGAAATCCAGTTAGCCTGATGAATGAGCCTTTATTTGATTCCTTGTTCCAGTAGGACCTTTTACCATCATTTTACCCGACATGTTTGTACACTACGTCAATGTTTTATGTCAAAGTCAATGCTTTGTGTTCGGTGGAAATAGAAAAGTATGTTGAATGATGAAGCGCTAATACTTGTATCGAAGATGGCGAGAAAAACGACCAGAATGCTAAAAAGTCAATACATAATTCATTTTTTCTTCATGACAACGCTCGACCTCATTCGGCGGAATTCCACAAATGGTTTTTTTTTTCTAATGGAGAACGCCCCAGGGCAAATGTATTGTAAAACTTTTTTTTCATTCCCAAGTGCTTGATTTTACTTCCTATAACCATTTAAAAAAAAACACAACTTACGAATCTCTGAAACGGTTTTTGATTTATTACCAACAAATGAAACGTATTAGATGCAAGGGAAAATTTCGATAAAAATACTAAACAGCACTTCAAATAACTACTTTCATGCGTAATATTTGTTTTTTTTTTAGTTTTTTATAGTCTTTGAGGTGTCGACATAATAAAACCCAGGCTCTCCATATCATTATTGGATAGCTTTTGTGTTGTAACCAAAATTTCTTGTGTCGAAAATGTTGCATGCTCGGAAATCATCTTGAGGGTCTGACGGAACTAGCCCGTGAGTTAAATATCATATTTCGGGCATGAGAAAAATCGCAGCACGGCTTGTGCCAAAAGAGTTAAATTTTCTTCAAAACCGTAATCAAGTGGCTGAAAACATACCTGAGCGATCAAACTCTTATCTCACGTTCATCCAACACTCCAGATATAACCCCGTGGAATTTTTTTTCCTATTTTCGAAACTCAAATTACCGCTTCGCGGGACCCCTTTGGACAGTATTGACGAAATGAAAACGACTGCTCTGTGCGAACTGAAAGCAATTCCTGAATACAGCTATGAAAAGTGTTTCGATGTTTGGATAGTTCGTTGAAAATGTGTACTGCTTCAGAAGGGGCCTGTTTTGAAGGTGACAATATAAATTTAAAAAACGAATAAAACATTTTCTTGAAAAAAAAACACAAATTCCCGGTAAAAACATGAAAAAAATGTGTTAAACGGTTCCTTCACAAAGAATCATGCATTATTGTTCTGTTTCTTTACAAAGAAGCCATTTAGTACTTGTTTTTTTTAAAATAATGAATGTTAATGTACTAAAATGTACTAAAAGCTGAAAAAATATTTGATAGGTACAGTTCAGTACAGTAACTCATGGCTAACTTTGTCTCTCTTTTAAATGTAGCAGTCAGGGTTGCCAAGTGTTTTTAGTAAAGTCTGGATGGTGGTGAATCAATAGTCTGAGTTTTTGTGTATTTTTTATATAGGTGTTTCTCAATTGTTTGCCTTTCGCATTGTGATTTTTTAATCATTTTACATATCACATACGTATGGAACAGTCCATTTATACATACACTAGCTGACCCGGTGAACTTCATCCCGCCCAAAATAATTTTTTTGATATGAATTCTTTCGAACATTCACGTTTTTTTACTAAGCGAATGTTTGGGGATTGAATCGCAGAACTCGCCACTGATTGATTTTCTAATTGGACCTTCACAATTAACTTTTATCATAATTTTCCTATTACTTTTACCACAACACTTCATCAAAATATTGATTTATTTTCAAACACAATTTTGCTCAAGATTTTTGATTCACTTGCAAATGCTTATCAGTTACATGGAATACATGTTTGATACGAAAAAGTAGATTTTCATTCATAATTTTTCCAACCTTCCTTCAGAGTTTTCCGAAAATTTGCAGATTTTTTTTTTCTTTGCTTCATTGGTCTACTGGAAGTGACTAATACAACAAAATAAAGACGGCTTAAATCGGACGATTCCTTTTTCGTATTTATTTGAAGAAATTCGTAGAGCATAAAACCTCTTGGACTCTTTGAGCAACTGTCTCTAATAACATCCATCTTTTCGGGAAAGGAGGTATCATTCTCAGATTCCCAGAAACTCCTGAATTTCATTGCAAATTCGATGAGAGCGACAATTTAGGTTGATTGAAATGTCATGATTTTTTCATTTGATCAGTTCCCTCTTGGATGTCATTGAGTAATTGCGAAAAGTTCACCAAATTTTCTACGAAAGATGAAGCAAGCCAGAAGAGTTAAAGTTATATTTTTTGCGATAAATTTGGAGAAATCTGGACGAATCACAAAAAGTCTGGACTAGAGAAAGGATGGTCTGACTGTCTGGACCAATCATGAAAGTCTGGAAGAATCCAGATAAATCTGGAAGGTTGGCAACGCTGGTAGAAGTGAATGGAGAGCTCAAAACATTGCACTAGAGATCCCATGGAAGGAGGAAAGAAATCACATTAAACGACTTATTGCAAGGTGAAAAACGTGAAAAACGTGTGGAAATTCTACAGGTTGTCCAGAGGAGGATTTTCCTTTGTTATGAGTCTTCCAACTTCTACTTTGTTATGAGTCTGAGCAGACGTGCGAATAAACGTATTATGATGATGTATGATTACATCCAGAGTAAAGACTAAAATATTGAATCATAAAGTTTGCAGATTTTTGCTTATTCTATTGAATTAAAGGTCAACAGTATTGAAAACTTTTTTATAAAAAAAAATAGTCTTGACTACTTTTTTCATAGAATTCTGAGAAATTTACGGTATCGAAAATATGATTAAAACAGGAGTGATGTTGATATACAGTGTGGGAAATTCCTTTGAACGCAGTGCCTTATTTTAGTGCTTTAGTAAGTCAACAAACAAACAACAAATGATTGATCCACTCTAGCTCAAGCTCAAACAAACAACAAATGATTGATCCACAGCAATTGCAAATGTTGGCCCCTCCTAATCATAGTTTTTTACCGTATTTCTTCCAATTCTAGGTTCTCATTTTCCTGAATAGGAAATAAAAATAGGTTTCGCGAGAGGAAATTCGTTAAAACGCATTCTAGTTTTTATTAAAGAAAACAATGCTGCTTCTAGTTTCCGAACTGTTCCGCACTGCCTTCCATCGCTGTACATATGTTCTGCAAGAATTTCCTAAAGGTTCTCAGTTGGATTTAGGTCTGGACTAGGTGCTGACCAGTACAAGACCCTGATGTCTCGCTCCGAAAACCACTGCATGCTTCTCTTACTGACATGAATGGTTGCATTGTCTCGTTGAAAAATCTCTTCTTCAGGCATAAAGTCCTCGGCAAATGGTACCAGAATGTCTTCCAGTAATTTCACGGGCTTTTCTGAGTTCATCCTGGTTGAAATTGTAGCAAGAGGGGTTGACGTCAATGACGTGAAAAATCATCCCAAATCATGAGTGTTCCGCCTCCAAAGTATCGGCTCAGCTTGACCTCGGGTTCCTTCCTCAAATCACGCCAGTAGTATGCACAACAATCAAGACCATCTGGAATGAACTTCTTTCCATCTGAAAACACAACGTTATCCTATTAATTTCGCCATGCCATATGCTTTTTGACGAAAATCAATCGAGCCTAGATATGTGCTGAATTAAGAAGTACTTAAAGTAACCAGTTCCCCGCAATATATGTGCAATGCGCTTACCGGTAATCGACAGTCCAAGTACCTTCTTACTTTCCGATGCAATGAACTTTCCAGTTCCGGCCAGCTCCAGAATTCGATTCCTGTCATGATTGCTTGTTTTGGTATTCCCCTCATTTTTTCTTCTTAACGCCATGTTTTCCACCTTTCTTCAGCACATCCGGAATCGATGTTTCGGATCTGCTTACTCTCCTTTCTATTTCCCGGTTACTCAAACCAGTTTTCTTCAGTTCATAAACAACTCTTTGCTCTGATTAACTCAAATATTTTTTTCGACATTTTAACAAAACTGAAATGACAGATTTCCAAGGTTTTTGGTGTCATAGGTGCGCCAGTCGCTTAGATTCAATTGTGTGAAATGAAATATTGCCTCATTTTAAAGGTATACGCAGTTTTCAAATTAAATGATTGTATGTCTGAACGATACACCCGACGAATCAATACAATGACAGATTAATGATCGCTTGTTTGAGGACTTCGATCAAAAACTTTCTTCGACTAAACGGGAGCCTTTCTATTGAAATGAAAGGGAAATCTTTACTCTGTTTCAATTGTTTACGGTGTCATCTTGCTCGTATTCCAACTAATTTAGATCATCACTGGAATTCCACTCCCGCGATTTCTCGGGAATCCGTATGACAGAGTTTTGTGCATTCATTTTGCACTCGTTCGAAGCATTACACCTTCTACAATCTATCGTGAAATTCAAAACCCAACTCGTCATTGTCCACATTGTGCTGTCATAATGCTCGAACCATTGAAACTCACGTCGGCAGGACGACCACCATTCATTCGGAGACGTAGCTCCTTATCCTACCCGTATTCGTTGTTTATTATTTTTTACTCGTTTTCTTATAACAGTGCCCTATCGTTGGTCGTTCTACTGTGTTTTCTTTAAATTATCTTGGTATCGTAGCCATGCGCATCATTCGCGCGGTCCAAGGTATAGGACACATATGCGATTTAAATGCCCGCTTCGGAGTGTCTCCCTTCTTCGAAAAAAAAAACACTGAGCGGTAGAGCCTTATTCATCCTAACTATTGCCGCCGCCGTGTTGCGCGCTAACAGGCTGCACTTCGCTACTGCTGCTGCAACTGTAACCATATGTTGTCGTTTAGAGAGAAGCATGACAACACAACATCAACGGCAGCACCAACATTAAACGTTCGCTAACTCCCTTTTTTCAGGCCCTAATATGAGTTGAGCTCGAGTTCACTCACACTTGCGTACGGATGCATGTGCAGCGACTTGCACACGCACACACACAATAGAAAGAGTGTCTCGTTCAACGGCTGTTTGTCTGCCAACAAGTGGTACGGATAGGATCCACAGGAGGTTGCAGCTGCTGCCCTTCAGCGATTCGTGCTGTTCACTCATACAAGCACACACACCGAGCCGAATGTGTGACACGGACACGCGGAGCGGGGGCAATCGTACAACAAGTAGGCGCGACTGGCGCACTGTTGCGGCGCGGAGGAACGTTAAAATATAGAATAACGAACGTCCACACAACCGATTTCAAGTGGAACGCTCGCGACGGCAGTGACAGCGCGAGACTTAGCTGGGCCCAAGAGGAAAGGTACACACAACAGATGAACCAGCAAGTAAAAAAGGATGTTGAAAGATATTAATTTACCGCGTGTCTCCTGTGTCTTTCGGTCGCTAGCTTTCGTGAATCCGAGGGCGGGTAGCGCGATTCAGCCCGCTGGATGGAGCCTAAAAGGGACACACACACATGTCATGTGTGTTCCCCGCCATCCCCACGTGACTTGGGTTGTTGATTAGGGTAGAAGGAAGTATGGAAACGAAGAAAAAAAAATCTGTGCCAAATAGGAACATGATCTTTTGAGAAGACCCTTATTTTTCGGTCTTTCGCTAAGGCACACTGCACTAAGGGGTCTTCCTTTTTGTTGAACACTTTTTTTGCGGAGATTATTTTCGAAGGGAAACGCGAGTAGAAGAAATGAGCCACCATCACCACCCATTGAGGAGAGTTTGTGTTCGCTCATGCTTCACTGGATGGAACCATTGATTTTCCTTCTGTGTTGTGAGGATCAATGCATTTTTATTCGTTTTGGGTAACGTACCGTAATTTGAGATGCATCGGGAGAGAGAGGGAACACCGGTGCAATATGCTGCTGATGGATGATAACACAATTTTGGGATGGATAAAAATTCGTTCATTGGATATCAATCAAGTTTAGAATCAGATTTAAGCGTTTGTTTTGAAAGGGGTTTAGGTTTTGAAAGACGCATTTCATTCCTGTTCTTGTAAGGCTTATGAGAAATCACATATATTGAAACAGCACAGAGTGATTTGTTTATCGATTTGTTTGGTCATAAGCCAATTTAACATTAAATGTTTAGCTGGTAGATACCAATAAGTTAAAGCACACTTTCAAATTATGCAAAGAATATAGCATTCAGTCTGTACAAAAGTACCGGGAATTGAATCTGTTACAATTAGCTAACCGTGAACGAGAGTGGAATACCTGCCTTCAATCGGTCGGTCGGTCTTCACTTTCCTTCAGCTGAATTTAGCAGCTTAGAATTTAGGTTTGAGAGATATACACTCAGATTTGTTTTTACGCGGGGGATACGTACCTCGTAAAAACCGCGTAATTGTAAAATCCACGTAAGAAAAAACCGCGTTAATTGGAAAATCCGCGTAAAAAAACCTCGATAAAAAATTGCGTAAAAAAAATTAGGTGTACTCGCAGAACTTACACCAATCGCTACAAGGTTAATTAAATTTTTAGTGAAATTATTTTCATTTTTCAGGATTAAGGAGAAGCGAAACATTTGCAGCTTAAGCCTCGTCCTAGCACAAATATCACGCTTTTGTAGGTAAAAAAAATAGCGCATCTCCGCTATGAAAAATTTCCATTGTGTGCTCTGCTTGCGTGCGGATCTCTCGCAAAAAGATCAAAATCGTTCACTTTGGTGTGCATGCTTGGCAGTGTACTGCGTGTATTGGCATGAAGGAAACATTATTTGTGTGTACACTCTGTCCAACTTCTATAACACCAGGTGATGATTTTGCTGCTTTGTGTCATTGTAAACAAACAATGCTTCAATTTATATTCTAGTGTGTAGGTGTTGGTGACTACCATACACTGCATGATTTTCATATGTGTTTGTGCAAGCGCTGAGCGTAAACGAATGTTGTCGTATTTTCAACTGTCAAGTTTCTATAAGACCAGTTAGATGTTCCGTTGTTTTAGTTGTTTTGATCAATTAGATCTGGAAAATGCCGAAGGGAAAAGTCCTCACGGAGGCATCGATGCATTTCACCAAGAAAATGTTGGTATCAGAGAAATTTCTCGTCGGATTGGACGATCCCATCAAGCAGTGCTCAATTATTTGACGAATCCTCAAGGATACGGTAAGAAGGAGAGAGCTCCACGTAAATCGAAGCTCTCTGACCGGGATAAGCGGGAAATAGCTAAAACAGCTTCGAATGCCTCAAAATCGCTTATGCAAATAAAGCAATATTTCAATTTAAATGTTACTCGGGTGATAATTCGTCAAGTTTTGGTAAAAAATCCTCATATAAAGAGGGGTTAACAGGTCAAAACTCCTCATCTTACATCATCTCACCTCGGAAGACGTCTGAGTTTTGCCAAAGCTCACATGAACCGACATGAACCATTTGCTATATACCATAACGAAGAGTTCTTCAATGTATAGGTTATCTTCACTCATGAAAACAAGTTCAATTCGGATGGTCCTGATGGTTTCAACGGGTACTGGTGTGATTTACGGAAGAAGGAACAGTATTTTTCAACCAGGAATTTTGGTGGAGGCTCGTGCATGGTTTGGGCGGAATTATGCGCAACCGGAAAGCTCAATATAGCTTTCACATCATTCAAGGATTACACACATGTTCTGGAATCCTCTCTCCTACCGTTTTTGCGTGGATACCGTCATAAAAAATAACATTCAAACAGCAAAACAATTCTTCTATTTTTACCGGCAAGTAAACTAAGCAATGGATTAAGGACCAAAAATTTATTTTTTTGGACTGGTCGGCTCGCTCTCCCGACTTGAATCCTGTTGAAAATCTTAGGGGGGATCCTTGCAGAATTTAGTAAATAGTATTCTAACACGAATTTTCAAGGCTATTAGTCGAAATGGCAAGGTTACCAATTATTGACATGTAAATCAGTCTATCGCTTTGAATTTTTCATTGATAATATTTATGAATTTTGAAGTGGTCTCATAGAAACTGGACAGCTGAATAAATAAACAAACAACTCTTTTGAACGGAATTGACGTTAAATATACTTTATTCTGAGCGTTCTTCAATGTATGAATGTATCTTGTTGAAATTCTAACCATTTGTGTTGCAACGAAATAGAATCAGGGTGGTCTTATGGAAGTTGGACAGAGCGTAGTTCCTTCCTTAGAAGTTTTCATCCTGGGCGATCCGCAGCTCTCGTCTTGACCCGTGTCCAGATCAAATTCGACTCCTCTTGTATCGTTTGTGAGGCTCCGTCGCCAGGAACGTCTGGGTCTGCCTCTGCTGCGATGTCTTTTCGGGTTCCAATGTAATGCTTGCCTGCAGATTGTCTCCATGTTTTCCTTAATCTCGCAAAGACAGCCCTCGATTTCTTGATCCCCGCGCATATGTCGATGTTGGTTCCTCCATCTGACGCATTCTCGGTACCAAGATATTGGAAATTCTCGACCCTCATCACTGCTTGCCCAGCTACTGTAAATCTGGAAGGCGTTATCTATCAATGGCACAAGCTATGAGAACAAGACACTTCGATAACTGTAAAGTCGAATGGATCCAGGGCATGATCACACATAGACGAATCACCTCGAAGCTGGGTGAGTCGTCCACTTCTGTGATTGCAACAAAGGGTTGCCCACAAGGAGGCGTGCTATCGCCTTTGGTCACTTGTAGTTGACGACCTTCGGATAAGCTTAGAGGTAAAAGGATTCGAGGTTGTGGGCTTTGCCGATGATCTAGTCATAATGGTACGTGGCAAGTTCGACGATGTGATATCGAGCAGAACTTAAACTTTAAACAATCTTGGTGTATCACAGAAAGTTTGAGCATAAGTCCCTCAAAAACAACAATTATTTCTTTCACCAAAAAGAAAAAAAACAGCATCTGCAGTCTTTACATCTTGGGGGAGAGGAAATAAAAAGCAGCGTTTCAGTGAAATGTCTAGGTGTTATCCTAGATGCTAAACTAAACTGGAATGCGTACTTAGATTCAATAATCAGCAAGGCCAACGCAGCCCTATGGGCATGCTCTAAAATGATAGGAAGAACATGAGACCTCAAACCAAAAATGGTTATGTGGGCCTTGCGGGTTATGCCTCACTTGTATGGTGGCCAAAGACTAAGGAGACTGTAGCTACAAAAGAGCTAAACAAACTCCAACGACTTCGTTGCAATTACTGGAGCAATGCGAAGCACTCCTTCAAAGGCATCGGAGGCTATCTTTCACCTGGTACCTTTAAACCAATATGTTCAGCTAGAGGCTAAAAAAATGCTCTAAAGTTTAAAAGATGGAAAACACTAAACGGGGCAAAACCGGTCACTTGAGCGTCCTGATTTTTTTTACCCATTGGACCAGCCTCAGAGATGAACAGTGATTGAATGGAACCTAGGATTAATTATGACATTCCATACAGAGTGATCGAACATTCTCGTTCAGTATGGGATGAAGGTGGTCCCACATTCAATCATGTTCTACACTGATGGGTCGAAAATGGGAATCAGAACAGGTGCCGAAGTGTATGGCTCGAGAATAAAAATCTCTGTGGCTATGGGAAACTGGCCAACAATTTTCAGGCAGAAATAACTGCAATAATAGAATCTTTAAATGTCTGCCTCAAAAGAAAATATAGACATGCTAACATTTGCATATTCTCAGACAGTCAAGCGGCATTTAAAGCTCTAAATGCTTTTAAATGCTTTTCAAAATTTGTCTGGGAATATTTTTTAAAATTGTCTGGCATTAAAAGCTCTAAATGCTTTTAAATGCTTTTCAAAAATTGACTGGGAATGCATTTCCCTTTCACGGCAATTAAGTCAGGTAAGTTCGGTACAACTGTACTGGATTCCTGGACATTGCGGTATAGAGGGCAACGAGCGAGTAGATGAACTTGCCAGGAACGGCTCCAGAACCATTCTGTGGACTTTCTGACTGTGTGTTGGAAAGTGAGCTGAAGAAATGGGAAGACCGGTAAGTGACAGCCAATTGGATGGCTGCACAACTTAAACAGGCAAAAAAAAATATTACGCCGAGTATTAAATTTACTCAACAACAGCTGAGCCTTAGTAAGAAAGCACTCCAGCACATTCTGGTCTTGTAACAGTCCGAGTAAATACCATCTTAAAAACATAAGTTAAGCACAAGATGATATTTGTCGCTTTTGTAATGCCGAAAGCGAAACCTCGGATATTTGCTCTGTAACTGCGGAGCTCTAACAAGAACACCTTGATAAAGCTATTCTGGAGCCCAAGGAAATTTGGTCTGCGTCGCCGATCAGGATTATAAATTTTATCGAACAGATTATTCCTGATTGGCACCTATTTCGCTATAGCTTTCAATCTACACCTTCATCAATAAGCAGTAGATAAGCTTGAAGTGTAGTACAAAAAAGGGGTATACCATAATAGTTCAAAACAATGGACGCTGTGATTCACACCCAACAGGGGGAAAAAATAGCGTGATCGTGTTGACATCCAATGCCAAGGCGTCAACCTTACTCTGTACATCAAAGCGCCGTGTTGATATTAGTCCATTGTCGTCAATAAAAGCAAAGTCGGCAAGGTGCTACATTCTAATAGGCTTCCGAAGAAGACCACAGTTTGGTTCACGACTAGTTCATCCGGAACTCCCTTGCGTCTCAGGACACTCCAGAGGTTATCGTGGTTGAGGCGGTCGAAAGCTTTCTCATAATCGATGAACCCCAGGTGAAGGGACTCCTCTAATTCATTGATCTGCTCGATAATGATGCGCAGCGTAGCAATGTGGTCGTTACAGGCCCTACCAGCTCTAAATCCCGCCTGCTGCCGTCGGAGCGTCGCATTTGTCTTCTCTTTGGCCCGGTTAAGGATCACCTTGCAGAGGACTTTGAACACTACGCACAGCAGCCTGATGCCTCGTCAGTTGTCGTGTTCACTTTCTTTTGAACCTTGATAATGATACTCTGCATCCAGTCGGCCGGAAATGTTACAGTTTCCCAGACTTTTACGAATAAATGATGCGAGATTTCTGCGGATAGTGCGGGGTCAGCTTCGAACATCTCGGCTGATGTGCGATCAACCCCCGGAGCACTCTCCACCAGATGGCATGAAAAGTCTGAAGCTGAATGTCTGCTCGCTAGCTGGACCGCAACTGGGATTTGGCGGAGCTTACATTGCAATATTTCCTCTATCCAACCTGTCCGTAGAACGAATAGTAACCGTTACGTTTAAGACGTTCGAGATGTCAAAACATGTAACAAGAGGTGCTAATTGTGTGTATCTCACCAATGCAGCGGTGCACTGTGTAAATTGGCATGAAGGAAGCATTTTATGTTTGTACATTCGTTAACATCGATGCAAGTAAACCAGAGAAGGCCGAGTTTCTCGAGCTTATGTAGGAATACCATGGTACATTGCTCCAACTTTATTGATAAACTAATATGCCATCCGCTTCTGGGTCGATATTGTATATTTGATAGCGACCAATTCCATGTTTTCCATTTTTATTTGATCACTTTTTGTTCCCTGTCGTGTTATTGTACTCCATTCCCCACAACTCATCCACCACTCAGTAGTGAGTCATTCCAGGGGAATCGCTCCATTCCCGCTTAATCTGATCCACCTCCCCAGCTCTACCGAAACTAATTTTCTCGCCCTCTTAACGAGCGCACAGCGCAACATTGTTAGATTGCGCACTTCGTCATCGTCGTGTTGTAGAAGAAAATACCTGAACTTTACACTATCAGTCACCACCACCTTCCGCCGTCAAGCAGCCACAAATAATGAACCCATTGTTGGGATCAGCCGCCCGGCAGCAGCGCAGCGACAAGGAAAGAAACCAACCACATGCCCACATCCACTTCTTATTACCCAACCGTGGTGTTTCGTGTCCCCGTCGTTGGATCTGCACATGTGTCCTGCATACGAAATTCGCTTGATTCGCTCTCCAGACACACTACTTGATGGCAGTTGACGTCATTCCGTCGAGCCTGCCAACGATCGTGTTTGACAATTTTTTTGCCGCGACGCACGCGGGTCCTAATGGCGGATAATTGTTTGTAAATTTTTCCAAATCGTCCGTCCGTCCGTTCGTCTCAACAATCCATTAGAAGAACGCGATCCCAAATCCCTATCTCGGATGAAGATTTCGTCGGTGGTGGTCGGTGGTGAAGGACCGGGCATGTGACCAGCGGTGGTGGTATTCCACAAATGTTTATCCAAAATGTTTCATTTTGTCCGCCGCGGCGACAGCGCTATTTGCATGACTTATTTTTTTTGTTCGTATGCGCCGAGAGAAAAGAGTGACGCCTGCAGGGCGTACGCCTGAAGTGTTTCTTGCTTTATCTCTGTGTTTATTTCCTTCAGCAAATATCCGCACGCCGTCCGTCTTGTTTGTCACGCCTCAACTCCTTGGGTATGTATGTGCGCGTATGTGTGTTTGTACGCGTTTGGATTTGCTACAAATAAATTGTGTGCTTTATTTAAATATCAATTTCCTGATATTTACTTACTAAACGGAATAATAGTAGGTACACATTCCTGGGACCGGGACTTGCAGCCAGCCACGGCCCAGCCCTGTTGCCTTTGGCTTTTAGGCTCGCGCCATTCGAACGCGATATTATCGCTGACTGTGCGCGCTTAGCTAAGCCCGTTCGCGCCGCCACTCAAGAAAACAGTTAGAATCGGATTCGATTACGGCAATCGTATCGAGTTCTGGGGTGACGCTGCTTAATTCAGGGAAATAAATAATTTTCAATGAACCTCGAGAGTCGCGTGGCTTCGAGGATTGCAGTCAAAGTTAGCGCAATTGCCTCATCGTGAAAATTCACTGTATGAATCGGAGAGTAAACGGTTTGATTTTTTGGCTACTGAAAATGTTTTTTTTCCTTTTCATATGACCATCTACGATACATTTTGTCACAGAGGTTTTTCCAAAATTATGAACCGTTTCTCTTAAAATCTATCTCTTCTATCACTCAAACATCTCTGATCAGGATCAGATATTCGTCACGGTTTGTTGAGAAACTAAGATACTTTCTTGGAACAAACATTTTCAAACCGGAACTTCTTTCATTTTTAAACACTACCCCTTAGATTTCGATAGATATATGGTAAATTCTATATCTGGACAGATAATGAATTGATGAGAACAATCCATTTGTTGAAACTCATTTCATGATTTGTTCACACTGATGGATTCGGATTAGATTTATTTTCATTTTATCATTGAGCTCAGGATCCACATTTTCGACTATACTAAACTTAACGACTTAAACTGAACATGAAAATCAATTCTCCTCTCAGTCGGTTCATTTCGAGCAGGACTGCTTCCACGAATCTCCATGAACGTCTTTAACACTTTCGACGCCCCAGATATGGGTGACACTTTCCTCGCTCGAATTGAGTAGGATTTTTAGAAGGTATTTGATAGAATAGGCACCTAAATGTAGCTATAGGATATGAAGAAAAATAATAAAATCATAACCATATTGTTATACTGTTTATACTATACTTTTTATTAATTTATAGTACGGATGGTTTGTACTGCAGTTTTTTGCAAAACCCCTATACTATGACTTTGGCATGTGTTATTGTCATCAATTCGTCTTCAATTGAAAACAAACATTGCTAGATCATGTAAAAGTTATCTATTAACTAAGTTTGATCTTCATTTCATTATTTAATCGCAAGTTGGGCTCTGCAAGAAACTCAAAAACGTCGCGTTGGGCGTCGAACGTGTTAAGGGGAGGACCCCGATCTGGAAGTTCGACAAATTTGAATTTTCTTTTTTGGCATTTTTGGGAAACTTATGCCCTCAGAATTGTTTTCCCAAGGAGATTTTTTGATATTTCAGATATTTTTGGTAAACTTATTCCCTCAGAAATGTTTTCCTAAGAAGATTTTTTGATATTTGAGCTCGTTGGAAAGTTACAGCCAAAAGTATGAGGTCCCATACAGTATTGCTGTATGAATTATCCAACGCGTTTTTCTCGAAACCATGTTTTTTCTCATCTGGTGGTATCGATATCTAAGGATCTACAGGACCGACTAAAGCGTTACATAGTCGCTACTCCAACCTGACATGTACCTTGTTGCCCACGTACACAATCTTATTTTAATAGAAATATAGGCCAGAAAGCTAATTTATTTCGCGAATGTATTCCGTTCCATGCCTGGTGTATTTCTGACTTGTGTGTATTCCGTTTCAGCTAGTTCATTAAGAGCATTTTTTGACCTGAGACAAGCTGCTGTTTGGTCAATTTTAAAGGGTTGCCAATAATATTTGGAAATACACTTCGACAAAATGTACTAATGGTATGTGCTCTCACACTAGTTTTCATGATAAAGCATAACAGAAAAATACAATTTGTTGTGAAATACGCAACAATTTTGCGTAACACCATCCAAATGTATCCAACTCATAGAATAATATGATACGAAAACATATGTTAGGAACGTGAAAAAATAGTCTTCAGAAACTTTATCTCATTTGGAAACTTGACATATTGAGTGGTTCGGCATCCCTGTTACTCGCACTGGGTAGAAGAGTAAGAGTAAGAAGTCAGTTGTCACGTCTTGTCTTAGGTTTTGGCAACTATTGTATGAGCATCTGAAAAATAACGGTCATTTGTGTTCAAAGATGTTCAAAGCGTGGAAGGAAAACACATTTTCAATTGAATGCAAAGGCAGATGGTTCCACAGACTCAATTAAATTTTGTCTCTCTAATTCAACAAGCAAGAAAAGAAGACAAACTTTCAGTATCATTTTGTACTCGAAGCTATCAATATTGCTTGTTCTTCCTTGTTTTGCGTCATCACATGTCTTCGTTTCGGATTGAGCTGTGGACGCGACCAAATTATTCACTCGCTGATGTCTCTGGCATTGCAATCATTGCACCAAACTGACGCCATTGCATTAAGGTTCTGAGCTACACAATTGTGTGGGGAATCATCAAGCCAGGCTATCGTCAGCTCACCAAGAAAATAAACATTCTGGAATTTTATCAGTGATTTGGTTTCGCATGACGTTGGGAAAACTCTCTCCACAAAGGATGACAGCTGAGCTAATCTAGACTGGCAATATCAACCGGAAGGGCCTCTGTTGAGAAGAGTGCAAAACGGAGATAAGTGTGTGTATATCCAGTTGCTTCAAGCCATCGATATATGGATATTTGTGTGCGTGCTTCATAACCCTTACGTCAAAATAGTGCATCTTCGTTACGCTGAAACCCCATTTGTATTTGTTCACGTGTGCATTGGCCCTGTAACGATGCAACAATCGCCTAGAAAGAGAGATAGCGGGAGGGAAATATTTGCGCTAGAGTATTAGTAAGGAATCTCTACTGAGGAAAATATTCAGCCTTTTTCCAAGCAGTTGACATTGTTTGTTTTATGTCATCATAAAGACTTTATTGACGCCTTTGACATTGAATCAATGCATTGAACTGACGCTATGGTGAAGCAGGTGTTAAGGTTGTGTACAAAAAAAAATGTTTTGTGGAATACTAAGTTATTCAGTCAGTTAATAATTTATTTGGGTTCGCGTGCGTTCTACAATAAAAAAAAACATTTCAGGGCGACCAAACTGGTAGAATGGTCATTTCAAAATTTTCGTAGCATTATAAAATAATATCCGCAGTTATGAACAAGCGACTTGAATTAAACTACAGCGTAGATCTACATCAACAATGCGGTCGTGTCATGAACACAACCCCCTATATATTTTTTTATCTTTTCAACTGTAGCCACCCGTTTAACACATTTACGGAGATATACCCAAAGCCCAAAATGTCGCTACTGGATTGGTTGAATGTCTAGGCACTTTGGAGGATATGGATCCTTTGGATATGGATAAAATATGGATATGGATATGGATAAAAATGAAAAAGAACTGAGCTTTTGGAGACGAAGTCTACGATCTGTCGAAAAACAAACGAGCTATAAGCGTTCTGACAAACCAACAGTAAATACAGGGACGGATGACCTTCGGATTAAAGTCCTTTAAAAAAAGAACAGAGCAGCAGGAAATACATAGCTCATCATGTTGCTCCTTAGTTATTTTTCTATACAATGCAGATGTAACGTCAGTCAATTTTCAACATCAGTTATCAACCAAAGAAGGCAGTCCTTGCTACCGAGAAAATTAGTTAACGCCATCCTGTATACAATGTGTTGTAATTTGAAGCCACTTTTAATTCGGAAACCATGCATGGGTATGTGAAAACTGAATGATCAATTTGAAAGACCCCAACCACCAATAAGTTCAAAAACAAGCATAAACAAAATAAATCAGTTTATATTATATGTCATATTATGTCACTTTAGAATGCATTGGTATTGTGAAAAACTTTTAATAACTCTTCTTTGAAAGGTTTAATTGCCCTGAAAAACGCCGTGTTTCACGGTTGCTGGTTTTGCTACCAAAGCAGTCTGTATAAACAAACTTTTTCCTTCTTCTACCTGCTGCCGTTTTGCGATTGCGTTTGCCACTCGCCACTCGCTGCAACTGCCTGTTGTTGTCTTGATGTCCACCGAACCTAATATGGTCTGTTCTGAATGTGGGTTTTCTTATCGTTGCGAGCAGCTTTGCCAGCTAACTCGATCACTTCGGCGGCCGAAACTATATAACGCCGACTAGGTGGACTGGTGCACTGGGACTAACACGCTCGGCCGAGCTACCCTTGCGGAGCAATTGGCGAATACACCTATGGGGAATTGCAAACCAACACGGTTCGAGCGGGATTTTGCCTTTCTCTTCACTTTTCCTCCTTTGTCATTTCCAGACATGGCTGCTTATGTTGGTTTGTTGATGTGATGTGTTGCGAAACGATGTGATGTACGGTTTGGATGAGAATGATCGTTATGGCAGCGGAGCGGGGATTTTTAAGCTGACTGGCTGGCTCGAGAATTACGCATGTGTGAGACTGCGACCAATGTTTCGTTCATTTTTTTCTTTTTCCTTTCCAATCGTGCTTCATTGTATTTCGCTGCTGCTCTGGTTGCCCGTCTTGGTCGGTACGATTTGAGGAGCACAAAATGGACCAATCAAAAATGGGCACATATTGCATTTGGACAATGCTTGATATTTCACAATTATTCAATTATTTATCTCAAGAAAAATGAAATGTTATTCGTTATGATAGATGCGTAGATATATTTCCTATCAATTGATGCAAAAACCTTTGCAATCTATCGAGAAATGCTCGAGTTATAAGCGTTCCAAATCTTGCATTTTTTCCTACTTGTTCCGTGCCTAGATTTTCATTTCACCCCCTATATCTTCCGGTTAGACGTAGTCCTACGTCAAAACACATCTTAGGGTTTCCATCAATTCATGGCCAAATTAACGTAATGATAGAAGGCAAGATCGGGCGAAAAAATATGACGGACTCATAATGTTGTCGAAAAAGAGACAAGAGAATTTATTTTAGGCACTGATGAACGTAAACATCCACGTTCATTCATCCATTTACGATAAACCCATTGGAAATCTCATCACTGGAGCAAATTGATTGTGGAGACCATCACTTTCTTACTTGATTTCGCTGTACAGTTTTAGATTCTCCTACTCTTTTTTGCGTCCACTTCGAGGCAGGTCCTCAAAAAGGGTGTTCTCAATATTGTTGATTGCATCACTTTTGATTTTACCATTTAAACACGAACGTTTTTCACTTCAGCCAACTTTCTCACTGATATCCCAGGAACAGAACACCATTTGTGAAGCTGAAATCCTTTCCACTTCGCGTTAAAGCTTAGAAGTTTTACTCGCCCACTTTGCCACTTTCATAGAAAACGACAGGATGCTATCAACAGGATATTTCTTTTCTGTTTGGGTGAAACTTCTCCACTGTGAAGAATGTAATCGGATGGCTACCCTTGACTACACCACACAACCCGCACGCAACACAACAATACGAAATAAGCACTAATGACCTTTCATCTGAACCCGCCGTCATTCAAACACTTTTCTACACCTTCAGGTGCGACAGGACAAACGCTATGTATGAAGCGATCACTACTACTAATGCGCTGCCTTGCGTAAAAGTGATATTTGAGGTTTAATGTTTTTCGCTGAACGAAGCCGATGAAAACGATAGAGAACACCCTCCATTGTCATTGGAACAGTTCACTCACATGGTCACGCGTCGCCTCTACATTTCAAGTTATTTGAAAAATACTAGATGGCGAAGAACATTTTTGCTGTTTTCAGCGGATAGTGACAGATGCAAAAATCAACATTTATACTTGACTTCTATCGCAGAAAGAATTGAATTCTAACATACTTGAAAATCTTAGCACGCGTCAAGCTCGAGACCTGACAGTAATAATCGATTTCGACTGCTTCAACGAAATTAACCCGATCAAGGCACTAAACTCTTAAAGATTGTACTCGAAAAAAGCAATACCTCTTTTTGTGCGTAGCTTTTAATTGCATTTCATTTCTCATTGAAACCTGATGAAATTTTGGGTAAAACTAGTTCAGAACAGGGCTTGTATAAAGTCACGATCATTGACACAATTGACACGAACCAAGAAACGGAAACGGAAGTGAAAACGGCAATGGAAACGAACAAAGACACGGAAACTGAAATGAACATAAAAAAAGGAATCGAAAACAAAAACAGCAAAGGAAACGGTTTCTGTTTATTTATCTCGTTTCTGCTTCTGCTTCCGTTTCTTTGTTCGTTTCCGTTTCCATTTCCATTTCCATTTCCGTTTCCCTTGTTGTTGTCCTTTCCGCTTTCGTTTCCTTTTACTTTTCCGTTGCGGAAACAGCAAAAAACGGAAGCGGAAAGAACGCTTCCGTTTTTTGCTGTTTCCGTTTCCTTTTCTTAGTTCATTTCTGTTTCCGTTGCTTTTGTCGTTTCCGTGTTCTTTCCTTTGTTCATTCAGTTTCAGTTTCCGTTTCCGTTTCCGTTTTCGCTTTCGCTTCCGTTTCAGTTTTAAACTTATCTCGTTTTATATATTTTATCCTGTAAGTAAAACGAATTATTTAAAAAATACAATCTCCTCGAGTTCTTCAAATTGATTTTAAAAAATGTCATGCGCTGAAAAAGTGTCATTGTACCGTTTTTTTCCTTCTCCAGTTCGTTTCACGCGTATGACATTTTTGTTGTCATCAACAACAAAAATGTCTTGGTCGCATTCACAGTGACGAACGAACCATGATACGAAATTGTTAGTATGCGTGAACTTCACCGTTTACACCTTTGGTTTAGAATATAATGTTTAAATGTGCAAAATTTCGTCACAATTGTTGCTTCGCCAATAAAAGTTGTGTCGCAAGTGGGATATTGTTGTCGGTGGTTCTATTGCCCGACACGCGAATTCTGTTTATGCTATACAAACGCGAGTAAAATTGAATTTTCGTCCCCGTTTATTTAACGTAAACTTATTTTCGGCGTCAGCGAGATATAAATGATTCTACTTTGAACAGTATTTGGGAGGGGGCCGCGCTATAAAGAAAGTAGAGTAGGAAAACGAAGAGATAACTGTCTACCCTTTCCTGAGTATCTAGCTGGCTGATAAGCAATACAACACTCGATTCTTCTGCTTTAAGGCGCTTAGGGGGTTCAATATGTAGTGAATGAGAGGCAAAGAAGAATCCCAATACTTGCGGCACCGAAAGCGATCATGACGTTTTAGTTCGCATTCGTGAAGTTTGTTCACCACTCCAAGGTTCCCATCAAATTTTGCCGTGGTATAAGTTTCAGATTTGGCATCAAATCAACACGATGCCGCGATGCCGTAGTATCTATTTACAATCCAGATTGATCTCATCTCTCGAATAATTAGAGCTAGCTTATTTTCACGTCGCCGAAGTGTCTTCATGAGAAAATAGAAGGAAAAAACGGAGCGAAAGTCTCCCACAATAAAAAAAGAGAACTGCGTTTGAAGGGGAAGGAGGAGGTGCACGACAGAGTTTGATCGTGGAATCGTTCGCTATATTATTACAGGCACGGAAACAAATTGTTTCGACAGTCCAACTAGTAGGAGATCGCGACTTGATATCTTGGTGTCTTGCTCTCTAGGAAGAATCACGAGAGGTGAAGGGGGCGATACAAAAAAAACAACACTCATTAAATACCGCATGAGCGCGCTGGTTTTTATGAAATAATAATATCGCCATCGGAGCCCTGCTAACTGCCTCTGCCGGTGCCAAGCCGTGAATGGTCCGGGGGGGAAAGGAATTGCACGAGAGTAATTATAAAACTATTCAATTAATGTTACATATCTGGATTATGTGTGTCTGCCAGTGCGCACCCCAATCGAGGGTTTCTTTTTATGGGTATGTTCGTCCACCTTTTTTTGCTCTTCAAGATCTAGAATTTGACGTTTGACGCGACCCACCGATGTCGATGAGAATTCGCCCGAACAATTTCATCGGTGATTACTTTTCGCCACTGCGATGAAATTTCAGCCTATCGTACCCGCTGCATCACAACTAATAAAAATCAGTTGATAGAGGCCATAAATTTTGCCCGCTCGCCAGCGCCGCGCCGTTTCGCCGCTGAAAACCTAAAAAAAATGCAAAGCAAAAATTATTATTGTTATTGATCGAGGGACCGCCCGTCCTTCGTCGTCGTGTGCTGTGCAAGGTTCATATCACGGCTAAAATCTTCGCAACTGACACGCACAGTCATACATTCGCGGCGCTCTCTCTCTCTCTCTCTCTCTCTCTCTCTCTCTCTCTCTCTCGATCTTTCGTTCGCTCCCGTGAAGTCGTGAAATTGAATGTCAAATGGCAGGTTTAATTAAAAGTCGTTTGCGATAGGGATCTGCTGCTGCTGGTCGCCCCGACTCCGCGACTCCTTGGGTCGTCCACTCACATGTGTGCTGCGGTGTGTGCTTCGGTAAAATCAATTTAAAAGAGGCCGCGCGTGTACATTGGTTGGTCGGAACGATCTCTACTGCACAGTATCAATCCAGGACCAGCATCGCTGCGACGCGTCTAACGGGATTCCGCGATGCGCGGGGATTTTAAACCAAACCGTGCGTTGAAAAGCGGTCTGACTGGTGGTGGAACTTGCATACGAGGATCGGCCCATTTTCCGTGCGCGGAGTTGCTGGTCAATCTGCCAAATTGATTGACTAGATCGAATGGGACAGCGCTGTTATCGTCTTAACATCTTGATCTACATAATCCCCGTCTAATGATGACTTGAATGGATGCCGAGAGGTGACACTTTGGAGTGCAGTCTGTGTTGTCGACAAAGCGTCGATCCAATTTAGTCTTTGTTGCAATGTGTAAGATCTCTCGTCTCCTCATCTCAATAAGCGGATTGTGAATCAGAATTAACCCCCAAAAAATCTATCCCGTTAACCCTGTGTTTCCAAAAATACCCGCAGAATATTTACCATCTGATTACGACGCGAAATACAAACACCTCGGCGCATTGTGTCTAATAATGAATCCCACCCAATAATACTCCAATTTACGACAACGATGATCAGCGCCGCACCCAGGCGCTTCAGCAGTTCGGATTCTTCTCGTTGTCTTTAACGACATCATTATTTCTGGGATTTACACAGTCGGCCGGTCACTGATTAAAGATGGAAAGGGGGAGGTGGTGGTGTAAACGACGCTCATTCGTACACACCTTTATGGGCGATCTCTGATCGCCAACCACAAAAGTGCCGGTATTTCAGCTATTGTCCCACGGCAGCAATCCTGCCGTAATTCGTTAATTGATTCGGTTCTGATACCAGTAAGAGGCTGTCCACATACCACGTGGACAACTTTAGGGGGGGTAGGGGGTACGAAAATGTCCACGATTGTCCACGGAGAGGGAGGAGGGGGTTCAGATAATGTCCACGTGGATACATAAAATGAATATTTTTGAAAATACATTAATATCCATAATCAATAAAGAATAAAATCTGCTCTGCATTTTTATCAAATTTCAATCTTGCCGCCCCTTGCGAGTACTCCGTATTTATCAATAAGAGACCATATTTTTTCATATTGTTGAACTGTTTCGCTGAAATGTGTATTTTGAGAGTAACGCACATGAACTGAGAGTGATGGATTTATTTACATTGGCAGAAGAGGATCATACATTCCGCCAGGACGAAGATACCACCAAAGTATGTTATGGCGGATTTACATTAGGGAGATCTATAGCTATAGATGGATTTATTCACGTGAAAAAAGGTGTAAACAGATGAGAATAAATATGATACACTTATTCGAGGTATATATAACTTGAATAAATTCACCATATGTAAACGCTAGTGAATTTCTCACTGGAGAGAAATCACTAAAGTTGGATGCAGTTCTACTTCAGGTGAATAAATTCACCGAAAATATGAATATATTCATTATAGAAGTTCACGCTAGTGTAAACGGTTGATGCGATTTCTATAAATCTACAATATATCGGTTCCATACTTTTGCGTCTTGTGTCTGGTGAGATTGGAAAGGAATTCCGTTTAATGTGCTTCTACAGAGCTTCGATAGATTCTAACAAGAACTGCTTATAACTAAACGAAACTAAAGTCCAGAATAAACTAACATAATTAGCCAATAAAATAGACGTCATATTCCATCAGGACAATGTCAATCTTCCTTCTCTTTGACAACCTGGCCGAAAATGTTAGGTTTGCCTGAGAAGTGCTATTTCACCCGCCATCATCACCAGATATTGCACTTTCCGGTTATCAATTTTTCAGGCCACTTTTCTTGAGCGCAATAATTTCGGCCCATTGGGTAGCATGGAAAAGAACCTTGTCCAGTTTTTTTACGAGAAACCAAACAAGTGTTGGGAGGTTGGGTTTTGAAATTCCGGAAGGATCGATTCAGCAATACCTTACACTGTGTAAACTAGGCATAAGAATTAACCAATCAATATTAAAAAAAAAACTTCGTAAAGAAACTCGATGTTTGGAAGCCACATGAATTATAGTAAATTTTTGCTACATTTTGTAAATTTTGGACTGAATTTTCATCAGAAAATCGATCACGGTGTATAGAAATGGGTAAAATACGATATTGTTTGCAAAGATCATGGGATAAGCAAGACAAACCACTGCAAATAACATCAAAGCCAGGATTACACAAAAAGGGACGCGGTGTGTATGGTGGAACTGGAAGCGAATCTCCGATTATGAGGAGTTACATGGCCAAAAGGTTAATTCCGTGTTGTACGGTTCACAACTGGATAGATTTCACGAGGCGATTATGGAAGAAACCACCAGAATCGATCAACAGAAAAGTGTCACATAAATTTTTGATGACGCTCCAAAAAATTAGGGCGATTAGTTGGGAATTTTTGATGCATCCATGGTTTATCCCAGACCTTGCAAACATAATTGCGATCTATTAAGAAATGATCGAGATATAAGCGTCCGAAATTTTTAGACGTAGTCCTACATAAAAAAAAACATTCAGAAATTAAACAGAAAAACGCGAATACTTTTTAAATGACCCAATACATTCGAATAATTGTGTGTTTGTAAGAATGATACTTTGGATTGTTTTCCCTTAAAGTCGGCACGAATTCGGGAACAACCTAATATTTTCCAAGTCTTACGAGGTTGAACAGAAAAATCATTGGTAGATGAAGCCAGCGATCACGACACAGGTTTATTGTTCATTTGAGCCGCCATTTGTGTGTTAAACAAACTAACACTACATAATTTAACACGACATTCTTATAACTTGAACATCATGATGATACCGATATCGATTTTTTTATCACTGCTGCTTTGTCTTGCGATTCCAATAACGATTTCGTAATGAAGCCCTAGATTTCATTGTCTGATTTTTTTTTGAAAACATAACAGTTCGGCTGAAAAGTAACACAGTAAAACGATTTGCAACTTTTCGATACCATTTTTATAGTAATCTTTCGGTTTTTCCTCAAAATAGGCCTCGGTTTCGGTAATCACTTCATCATCGGTCTTAAATTTCTTGCCAGCGTACATTCTCTTCAGGTCTGCGAACAGAAAATAGTCGCTGGGGGCCAGATCTGGAGAATACGGTGGATGCGGAAGCAATTCGAAGCCCAATTCATGCAATGTTGCCATAGTTTTCATTCGTTTGTGATTTTTCAATTTTTTCACAATAATAAAAGTTGCTTCACTCTCAATGCTGTAACTCACGAACCAATCGACCGATTGCTGTCAAATTTTGACACGTATCCATGATGGTGCTTTGTGATTGTCAAGTATATTTTTGCAAGAGGTTCCATCTAGACGTCAACCTTATGAATTTTTCAGCCGAACTGTTACAGCTCAACCAAATAAATAAAATTGGCAAATAATTCTATATGATTATAAAGAATGATAATAAGAATAAGAAAAAAAGAATTCCCGAGAATAGATTCTCAAGTGATTTTTTTATATGGATTTCAGCGGTAAAAACAACCTGACAGCATAAATGGAATTTAGAAGAAACTAAAGAGCGATACAAATAACTTCCCGAAGAATGCTGGATAGAGAATAAACGAATTTAAAATAAACCGCTATTATTATTTAAGCTAACATTGTTATCCATAAAACTATAGAACAAAAAATAGAATCAATCCCAAAATAAAATTTAAGAGAGGTTCAATTTTATTTGGATTTTTTTTAGAAATAATTGGTGTAATGTCCACGTGGACAACAGGGGGAGGGGTATAGTAAATGTCCACGTTTGTCCACGGAGGGGGAGGGGGGGTTCAAAAACACGATTTTTCTGTCCACGTGGTATGTGGACAGCCCCTAAGATACGAGTCAAATGCTCGTTATGGGAGCAATATATCAAAATTTATCAAGGGACAGAACACGGATAAATCATGATTTCGAGTCAAATGTTTTAGTTGTAGAATTTGTATCTAATTTTATTTGTTTGATTCAATAGACACGGACATCGTTCAGAGATTTTGTGAGATTTGGAGGATCCAACGAGAATTTAACTTTTTTTTTACTGTTAAGCATAAATATTTCATGTATATTGGTGGAACTCAATTGCACAGCATGTCACATGACGATCTTGCGTTATAAGTTCTCTAGGTATTACCAGATTGATTGCTATTCAGAACGTTCATCTTCTTTCACCTTCTTTAAGCATTTTCTTTTTAACTTTTTCCCTTTTTCAAATTCTCTTGCGTTCTCTTTACGTTTTCTCTTTTTCCCCTTTTTCCCCTTTTTCCCCCTTTTTTATCTTTTTCTCTTCCCTCCTCTCTCTCTTTCTTTCTCTCATTCTTTCTCTCTCTCTTTCTTTCTCTCTTTCTTTCTCTCTCTCTTTCTTTCTCTCTTTCTTTCTCTTTTTTTCTTTCTCTTTTTTTCTTTCTCTCTCTCTCTCTCTCGCTCTCTCTCTCTCTCTCTCTCTCTCTCTCTCTTTCTTTCTCTCTTTCTCTCTCTTTCTCACTTTCTCTCTCTCTTTCTCTCTTTCTCTCTCTCTCTCTCTCTCTCTCTCTCTTTCTCTCTCTCTTTCTCTCTCTCTCGCTCTCTCTCTCTCTCTTTCTATCTCTCTTTTTCTTTCTCTCTCTCTCTCTCTCCTTTTCGCTCTTTTTCTCTCTTTTTCGCTCTTTCTCTCTTTTTCTCTCTCTCTCTTTTTTTCTCTCTTTTTCTTTTTTCTCTCTCTTTTTCTCTCTCTATATCTCTCTTTCTTTTATTTCTTCCTCTTTTCCATCCCTCTCTCTTTTTCTCATCTTCGTTTTAGTTTCTTTTGTGTTTTTCTTTCCTTGTCCCTTTTATTTTTTCTATTTTTCAATCATTTCACTCTTTTCTCTCCTCTTTTTCTCTCTTTGATTTTCTCCTTTTGCCATTTTTTTCTTATCATTCTTTACTGTCTCTCTCATTTCTCTTTTTTATCTTTTCTCTATTTTTATTTTTCTATTTTCTTTTTTCTTTATTTTTCCCTTTTATTTTCTTCCTCTTTTTTCTTTCATTTATCTCCCTTTTCTCTTTTCTCTTTTCTTTCCAATTATTGTTGTTTTCTTTTTTTTTCATATTTTTTTTCTCTATCCTATTTCCCTTTCTCTCTCCATTTCTTCCTTCGCTCATTCGTTTTTCTTTTTATTTTTTTATTCTTTTCTTTTCATATTTTTTCCTTTTTTTATTTCAATTTTTAAATATTTTTTTAGATATCCTTACTTATTTTTTTTCTGTCTATAGATCATTTTTTTTATCTATTTATTATTACTTTTTTTATTCGTTCAATTCATCTTTTTAGCTGATCTCTAATAATTTGCCCCAATTTTCGTTTTTTTCTTTTTCATTTTTTTTCTCTATTCTTTCCCCCTTTCTCTCTTAATTTTTTTCCTTCGCTCATTCTTTTTTTTTATTCTTTTCTTTTTAAATTTTTTTCTCTTTTTTTGTTTCAATTTTGTGATTTTTTTCTTTTAGATATTCTTACTTATTTTTCCTGTCAATAGATAATTTTTTTATCTATTTATTATTCCTTTCTTGAATCGTTCAATTCACCTTTTTAGCTGATCTCTGATAGTATGCCCCAATTGTTTTTTCGCCTCTCTTTTTCTCTTCTCTTATCTCATCACCATCTTCACATCACCATCTTTTTGCTCCTCACATTTTTGCCTTTCTGCTTCTCACATTTCGCTCACTATCTCTCCTATTTTCCTCCTCCCCATCTCACCTTCTTTTCTTCCCATTATTTTTCTCAACTTTTTTCCCTTCCTCCATTTCCTCCTCTCTCTCTCTCTCTTCTTTGTGTCTTCTTCTCTTCTCTTATTTCTCCTTCTCTACTATGCTTCTTAATTCCTTCTCACCGTCTCATTCTCTATATATCCTTTCCTTTTCTCACATTCTTATTTCCTCGTTCTTTTTGTTTTCCTTCATTCCTCCTCTCCCTATCTCCCTATCTTCTCATTTCATTTTTGTTTCCTCTCTCTTCTCTAATACTTATCGCCTCTCTTTTCTTTCGCTTCTACGCTTCTTTCCATCGGAACGGTAAATGACTGGGATTACCGTCACATGATGATTGTTGCATGGACATAGTATATAATTACACACAGAAAGGGCATTCTTCCCTCCCTTTGTCTCATTTTCTTATTTTCGCATTCTATTTTTCTTTTCTTCTCTCGTTTCCATATTATCTTCTGCTCTTCATCTCTTCCTTTTTCCGTCTCTTGTCTGCTCGTCACTCTTCCTCTTCGTTCCTCACATTCGATTTTGTTTCGCCCCTTTCGACGCTTTCATTTGATGATGCCTTTGAACGAAGCTTCTGCAATGTATTTCTCATACACAGGTAACTATTGAATATGGAAGACACTTATTCCTCTCTGACGATCATCAGAAGTCTTAACAGTTGGTCGCATGAACGCTATAAGCCAAGAGCGACCTATAGACTCACTTGTCCTAAACTTCTTACAACTTTTTTACAACAGTAATTGCAACACTTTTATGACCAACTGTGAGAATTGGAATTGGACTCATTAACATAGACTGATGATGAACGATGTCAGATGATGAGAAGTAAGCGGTGGAATAATTATATAAATGACACAAAAAAAATAACGATGCATAGACCAGGACCTTACAAATTCACTCTCTTTGAGAAATCGTCACTCGATAACAAACGATTACTTCATTTCTGTTTGCAGCTCGTTGGCTCAATCTATCTGCTGCCTTCTTTTGGTTCATTTTATTTTTCGCACCAAAGCGAAGTTTTCAATCGTCGCTTTCAGAGCAAATCAAAACATTTATTTATTCGACCAGTTTATATTCAAATGAAAGTATCGTTGTTTTATTCGAAACGTTCTCACTGAAACTAGTGAAAACGACGAAGAAAAATGTTGTAAAGGAGGTCAGAATGTGCAATCAGCTGCTGGCGTCGGTGTCGTCGTGGTAAGCGTGACTGCTACGCTCTCCTATGCCCCTTTTCGATGACACTCTTAGTGAAAGACGATCCGGAACAATCCATTCGGGTGAAGTGAGTCGGATGAAACATTCAGCTGAAGGCTACGAGTGTGAAATGAACCGCTTTAACGAATGTAGCCCTTTCGGCCAGTTTCTTCAATCGTTTTGACGTAGGACTACATCTTTGATTTCAATATAGAGGGGTTACTCTACGAAAAACGTGACGTTTATTAAGAGTTTTCAAATGTATATTACGCAGAATCGTTCTTACGATATATGTTATAATATATACCAGAATTTATTTGGCATTTTTTTCGCCTGAGACGTCAACAGTGGAAATAATAAAACAAGAGAACAATTTAACAAATAGAATAGGTATGTTTCGCGAGCGTACGATCGTATGAGCGATACGATCGTAAATAATGTATTATGCATTCTTTCTTCCAACTTCGTTCCCATGAATGTTGTATGCAACACAAAATTGTGTGCAATAATTCGCTCTATCAAACAAATTAGCAGGATCTTTTTCTAATTTAAACTTCATCACTCAAATTACATTACAGTGATCGTTCGTTAGTTGGGCCGGAAGGTCAATACAATTATCGAATTTTACTCGCAAACTGGAGTGCAAAACAGCAAAAGCAATACTCCAAATTGAAGATGATATCTATAATTGATACATAACTGTTTTGCAGCCCAGTTGATGTATGCCCTGTTATACATAAGTCCAGTTGAAGATAGTCCAGTTAGCGAATGACTTCTGTATATGACGTGGTGACGAACATCTAAAGCGAGTGTCTTCAGGGCTACGATAACATGAGCAATTGTATAGCGAAAAATTATATAAATACGAGGAGGATGGCAACGATTATCATGCGAGGACTTAATGAGATCGGCATTACTTCTCATCACAAAAATGAAACGAAACGAAATATTAGTAATTTTCATGATCTTCAATGACTCAATTACTTCCATGATAGATTGAGCAGAAGAACCAATACGACGTGATTGTGATAGTCTGCAAACGAACATTATTTCACCGAAAAAGCTATTGCTCCCGATCAGTGTTACCACATTTTAATCTGTACCAGAGGGGTTACCAATATTTCTCATCTGTACTTTTTCTTTCTAAAAATCTGTACCATCGAAAATATTCGTTATAGAGAAAAATCTATTTTATTAGCATGAAAAAAAAAACTCATTTATTTACTACAAACACTACATTTACATTTGAAAGTCATTCGTGTGTTTGATGGTGCTTATACATAGTTTCTCGGGAACTATATTGCTAGAATGCGACACTGTGGCGTAAAAGTCGTCTTGTACCTTAATGTTGCATGGTTCAAATCTAAGAAATTTCACACGCGGAAAAAAATCTGTACCAATCTGTACTTTTTGACGAAAATCTGTACTCTGTACCAAAAATAACGAAAAAATGTGTACCTTTCCAGATAATTCTTTACGTGTGGCAATACTGCTCCCGGTGCCTTAGAAAAACACTAACAATATGGATAATACAATAGAGAGAAAACACAATACCATACTGCTGTTCTACGCATAGTTGTCCCATGTTCCAAAATCAGCAACTTAGAAAAACGCAATCAATGTTTTACAATACACCGGGTTTTTTTATAAGCAGTAAGTTATTGTCTAACGAAATATGAAATGTTCCTTCAATAGAATCAATCCAGCTTGATTACGGTGAGACAGTTATCCCTAGAATATCAATATGAGACGATTGAACTTGATGTTGCTTTATGAAATACTGCGAACAAACAATAAGTTTTTTTGTGTTTTCCCGAAAGACTATGCATAAAAATATCGTTTTATGAACAAGAGAGTGACAGTTATGAGTACGTATAACAAACGGCCCTTTTTCAGGGCTACTATTAGGAGTTTCAAAAGAGTTAAGAGTTTAGTTTGAGGAAAACGGAAAAATAATTCTCCCTAAAATGCTTCATATTCGATGTCAAATTTTTTTTTTATATGACTATGGTACAACATAGTAGTTTGTACTTCTTAGATATTTTTATCTCTGTGAGTGATTTTGAGAAACATGGAAAAATAAAAGCATTCCTTTGGTAACTTTCTTATTTAATTTGTTTTGGGGAAGTAAAAGTTTTGCCATGATAACCTTGATGAGAGAACACACGTTAATAATATATTTTTCAACTTATCGTGAGCGTGGAATATGTTTTTCAAAATAATTTGAATAGGAAGGATTACTCAGGAATGGTTCTGAATTTACGGAACCCGTTCTTTACTCCTCAAATTTTCATTCATTTTCTTCCACGATTGACCTCACGTTACTACCCTCCCGGTGGTGGCGATGGTCAAAGCAATAATAAAGCGCGACAAGTCAGCGAGAAAAAAAACCGCGAATAGAAGTGCAATTCTCGCGTATTTGCACCCGACGTCCCTTCCAGCAACACAACAACAGCGACACCGGCAGTAGTCGGTACCGTTAAAAAGTGTATCAATGCGCGCCTCGCGGTGGCATGCGTTATGAATTAATTTGAAAGATAATACAGCTCATCCGGAGTGCGCGAAAACCGAGAACCAACCGAGAGCGCGCGCGCCCTTCATGCGCGGTTTTTTTTTCCTGGTGTGTGTGTGTGTGTGTGTCCAGTTTAAGTCATATCATCTCGCTGAGGTTGGATTTTTTTTTTGCTTGGCCGTTAGGTGAAACACCATTTGGCGCATCACTTATGAAAGATTTCGATCTGGTACTTTTTATGTTGGAATATCAACACTTCATTATGTTGATTCAAACGAGCGCCGGTTATTTGATCTAGTTTTCGGTGGCATTTTTTCTAGGGGGGTTTGGGTTCATTCAAATTACTTCGAAATGTCACGCTGTCGAAACTCAAGGCACACTCCGCGTAAAGCAAGCTCGTTTTCACCTTTCCCAAACGGCTGTGGCGAGGGGCTTCTTATTTTTCCCCCAAGTTTGTTGTGAACTCGAACAAAATGTAATCGTTTTTATGGCTCGTTACCCCTCGCACGGAACAATACCGATTCGAGCGCGCACGTTCCGCAACATCACCCCCTGTTAATAAAACTAATTAATCCTTCGAAACATTGTGCGCTGTGAAGCAGTATTTACCACGTTCCGATATTGTTGCGGCTGCTGCCGGTGGGAAAAATCACCTGTTTGAGAGAGATATAGCAGAAGAAACGAGAAGCGGTGGCAGGTTGCATCATACTCGGCTCACCGGGTTTGCTATAAAAAAAAGCGAGCGTGTTATAATTACCAAATGTGCTGCTGTCCCCCCGCAATAGAACATAGTCAAGACGAGGGGCGCGCAATCACAACGGCGTTTTCGATTTGTATTCTCCAAATTATTACAACGCTTCTCTCTGAGTTAATTGAATCGCAGCTTTCTGGTTTGACTAATAATTAACTTTTCCGTGCGAGCAGCCAACAACAGCAGCATGAGTCAATAACCGAAACGAACAAAACAATGAGGGTTACCACCGGTGGCCGCCACACGCTACCGCTGTGAACTTTACGGATTGCGCTTAGCTTTTCGCGCCGTCTAGCATTTGGAGCAAAATTTGGAAATTTTCACCACGCTTCTCAAAACGCGCGCCGCGCACATACATGACACAGGATATGAGCGCTAGAAATGACACCAATAAAAACAACAAACGGTCGACTATAAATTAGGTGACCGCGCGGCCGGCCACATGTTGAATGAGAATGTATATCCAGTATCATCGCGTACAGGAGGAACGAGCCCGGGTCCGGTGGCTAGAGGGAATCTGTTGTGGGCCCCCGGTATTCAAATATAGGGTGACGCGCACACAATTGTCGCCAATATGCGATGAAGTGGCGTAAGAAACGCGCGGGAGCGAGTATAAACTACAGTTATTTAGTGAGATTGTGGCGTGCTAGACATTTCATCCGACGCATTTACCACCAGCCCTTCCCCCGCCGAGTAATGACAGCGGCGGCGTTTTCGTTTTTGATGCTTTATGTATCGATAACGAATGGCACTTGCGTCGTCTGCTGCTATCTATCGGGCGTTAGTGAGAGCTTCTAGAAATAGAGAAGGAGGAGAGCCAACAGCAGCAGCGCGGGATGTTTATTACCAATCCCGAGCGCACTCGGCGAGTGAATATAATTCAATTGGAAAATTACTATAAACAATCTCGTACAGAAAGAGTTGGCAAAACAGGACGCGAGTGAGGGACAGAACACGACGCGATAAGGAGTATGTATGAAATGTCAGTTGAGATGCTCGCGTTGACACAATGTGCTGTTGTGTGTCTCTCTCTTTCATGGCGACAACATTCATTGGAATCGATCCGAATAATTGCGGTAATAATCGATGATTGAGACGTGAAGTGTGCGATGCCGCGCGACTAATTGACCGCGCGCAAGTTGCTCGCTTGAGATTCTTCTATTAATGTTTCAATTTTTGACCTTATTAATGTTTCAGAATTGACCTGTCTCTTCGAAGGTTTGGAACACAGCAATTCAAAGCGTGGGCATCTTGGACAAATGCGAGGGTCTATCGATTGGTTTTGAGATACGACTTACCGTATGTCAAATCTGACGTTTGCGTTGAATAGTTTGACATTTTTAGTTGTATGCAAAAGTGCTTCTAAATCTGATTTGGATGCGTGCAAAAAGTCATAAAGAATAACAATTGAGATGTATAAATGTGTGAGAGTGGACATTTTGACATTTACCATTTGACAAATTTTGAAAAACAATGAAGCAACTTTTGATTAACTACACATTTCGATTTTATTCTTTCGTTTCAAAATAGTTAAAAAGTTTCCAACGATTCGACTGTACTAAATTCAATTAAAAAAAAAAAACAATCTCAATAAGTAATTTTCGCATAAATACAAAAGAAATCCGATTCGCATAATTTCAAAGTTCTATAAGACAAATTGCAACAATTGGTAGATTACGATTTCTTATTGAAGTGTTTGTAAGTAGATTTTCGTCTGATTTCAAATGTTTGGCTGAGCGTTGTCCAATGTATGACCAATTTTGTTTGAGGGTAAAAAAATGCAAAACATATTAAATAATATAAATGATAAATAAATGCGTTATAAATGAAAATGTAATAAAAATGAGAAATAAAATAGAATAAGTACATTAGTACTAAAATCTATTTTCATACTAATGTTGTCTGCGTGAGCTTAGTACAAAAAATCACACACACGCAGTTTCACATCACCCCTAAACAAGACCATTTATTGTAGTACAAATGGATTCTTGCACTTACTAAAATTGAAAATAAAATCAGCAAAAAAGTTTGTAAGCCTAATACCAAAAGTATATTTCACTCGCATTGATCAATTTTCGTACTATTATTTCTTAAGTCTGGAAAAGTTAGAGCTAAAATAACGTACTACAAAATGATTACACATACAATTCTGCATTGTCCGCAACTAGTTTAAATGAGATTTATACGAAAATGGATTCCAGGATTTCGTGTTTTCCAGTGGCACTTACGTTCGCAGAGGATTTCGTCGTAGTACTACTTGCGTCAATTTCATTAGTAGTCAGTTGCGATTTCTATGCCACACGCCTCAAGTGTTGTCTGAGTGCCAAGCTCGATAATACGCGTGTATCAGCGCAAGTCAGAAAAAAAAACTTTTGACCAACAATCCCACATTCTGACACATGATTCTGATTCCCAACCCGAAGCCTCCGGCATGAAATGTGTAACGCTAACCACACGGCCGCGGGAGCCGCTATTCTAGCACTTATTGAACTCCAAAAAATGTGTTGGGCAAAAATATAATTTGAACAAAACATAGGTTTTGCACATACATAACAGTGCTAGTATCCATTTGTGTGCTAGTAATTTTAGTGCGAAAAACATTCAAATATCGGTAAAATGTATTCTTATACTAAACTGTCGTACTATTTGTGTTGCTGGTTTTTTCAAATTATTAAAATTTTGGATAGAGAAATTTCATCTGAATTACATTGTGAGAAAACCTATCGTATATCTTGCCTCTCAGAATATATTTAAGGTTTGTCAAGTGGCATAGAAATTTTAAGTAAGTACTACTAAAAACTACTACGTTTAGGCGACGAAGTTTCTCTAGGAACGTCATTGGCCTTAATGCCGAAGGCCCCCCCACATGATATGACGGTAACCACTCGGCTACGGAAAACTTTTTTTGAACAAAAAATAAGTTTTCGCAGGCTTCAATAATTTAAGTATCAGACAAGGAATTTATTGGATTTCAAAAAACCTTTTTGGCAAAATTTGCTTCAGACAAAAAATACATTTTGGTCACAATAATGCTAGTGTACGAGTATGTATAGGACTAAAATTGACTCTACACTCAATTCTGCATCAGTTGCAACAAATATAACTAATTTTAGTACAAATTTCGATAAGATATATTCTTGTACTAAACTTGTGTACTTATTGTCTTGCTATTTTTCGTTTTCAAGTCTAGTGAGTACTAAAGTGTGCTCCCGTTGTCGAGTGGTTAGCGTCAAACCTAACATGCCAGGAGTTCTGGATCGGTTCCCGTTCTGGTCGGGGTAATTTTTCATCAAAGAAATTTCCTCTGTCTTGCACTGTGGTCATGCCTATTCTAAAGCTCGCCACTCAGAGTGCATTCAAGGCGTGTTATTTGGCATAGAAATCTCAACTAAGCAATATTAAAAATGACGCAAGTAATACTACGTTGGGACGGCGAAATTCAGTGCCATTTAAGAAGAAGTGTACTAAAATACATTTCGTGCTAAAATGGTTGAAACTTGTTGCGGGTTATGTAGAGTGTGTGTAAAAATTTTTTTGTGCTAATCTTACGCAAACTTTATTTTTAATCTTAGTCCGTAGAGTCCCGCATTGCTGCGCTTTCTATTCAACCTAGAGGTAGGCAAAACGGTTCATTTCAGTAAGCGGCTCAGAGCCGCTCGTTCATTGAAGTGAGCTGGCTCATTTGAGCGGCTCTTTTTCGAACCGCGGGTCTTTTTTGAGCCGAGACTCTTCCAAAAAGTGGCTCTTTTTTGAACCGCGGCTTTTTTTTTAACCGAGACTCTTTTATGAAAAAAAATAATTTTTTTTTTAATGGTTCCAGCTTAAGGTAACATTAAAAGAAAAAAAATATTGTAACACCAAATGGGCGTCAAATCGTTTATTTTGTACTAAACATACAAACTATTTTTTTGCAAATTTTACTCCAAGCTTAGTGAGTGCTAGAATCCATTTTTGTACTAAACGTAAGTTATTTACGAAAGGAAATAGTACTAAAATTACTAAGATCTAAAAACATCAGAATCAACATAAAGTTTTTATTTTAAATTTGAGGTAAAAAATCGATTTTGTACACAATTTGTATCACCCGCAACAACTTTCTATTATTTTAGTACAAGTATGAATTCTAGCACTATATTTTCATTTCTTGCGTGGATTTAGTACAACAAATTGAATTTATGCGCTACGAGCTTCAGAGATTTTTGTTGTTGGAATATCAACACATTTCAAACGAGCGTTTATTGGATGCACTGATTTCCAGTGTTTAAAAACCTAATATCTTAAGAACGGTCAACTTTGTTGTGGAATCTATCCATAGTTGTTTATTTTCGTTATTTCTATTTGATACTGTACCATGTGCGAGCTTTGCAACGCTTCCAACTTCGCCCTGAGTTTATTACTTACCAGGGAACATCTGCCCTCTATACTGACGCTACGAAGTGTATTTTGCTGTTTTTGATTTTACAATGCAGTTCGATAATGTGAAAGCGTATCATAATTGTGAATGAATTTCTGGCCAGAAACTCAACATATATCATTGAACAATCACCGTATTCACCTGATATGGTTCCGGCTGACTTTTATTTTTTCCAAAATTAAAATTATCTTTTTGCAGATCTAGGTTATTCCACCGCTTCAATGCGAATTATTCATCGATCTCGTGGGTCATTTTGAGCGCCCAATAGACTATCTTCGACAGTTCATCGCGAAGCAGGTTCTTTCGCGCCGCCGTTTGCTCCAGATCCAGTAATAGTAAACGAAGGGAGCAGCAGCGGCAGCCTGATTCAGCCAGTTAGGAAAAATGTTAATTTCTTCCAGATTAATGCCCTCTCACCAGCCAGCCAGCCAGCAGTGTCCCTGTAAGCGCGGCAAGCACCGGCAACAACAACAACAACTTTACAAGTGTCGAGACATTTTCCCACGAGTTTGTTTTCATTCCCCGACCTGCCGCACCGTCCAGCCTCCCCCCGTTGAATGCTTCACCCTCCTCGCCAGCATCGCTATTCGACGCAGCAGAAGCTGCTGTTTTTTTTCCATTTAGCGTTTTTCCCTCAGTTCGACTCATTTTCCTTCTGCTCGCCACTTTTTCATTTTTATTCCGTTCGTGGAGAGCTCTGATATGTTTTAATAACAACCACTGGCTCTGAGAGCTGCTACTCGGCTCGGAGTATTTAATGGTGGTGCGAGTGTATTTATTGGTTCGTTGCTTCTGCGATGTGACATGATATGCTCCTCTGTTGTGTACATTAAATTGAGGAAAAAAAATACAAGAAAGCAACGCCGATAGAAGCTGGGAAACACATTTTCGTTTATTTTCCCAAACAAAATGCCATCCGGAACGGAGATGAGGCGAGATGACGAATGAATGTCTTCAAACGCTGATCGATGCACATGTGCAACTAATTTACTGCGTTTGCAGCGCGGCGAGGCGGCAGAAGAAAATGAGGCTCCTCTGCACATCTAGTCACTTTTTTTTTTGTTTTGGTTCAACTGGAAATTTGACTCATTCGTCGTCCGGTGGCGCAGCAATGCGCGTTCCCAGCTTTAAATAGCATCCCAAAATATAGGCTGAACCATTTTTGTGATTTTTGTTTTTTTTTGTTCACACGGTCCAACCGTCCGTCCGTCTTCTAATAGCAACTCAAAGGCTGGTCAGCCATGCTCTAATCACTAATAGCAGCACCCCAGCGTCCGACACACGCAGCCGCGGGTATGATAATTGAGTTTGCTCGCGAATGTTTTAGCGCCACTTTTCCCATCCCATAGTGTCCGACTTCCTTCCTCTTCATCCGGTTCAGCCGTATCTCTGTTTCTCTGAATCTCTCGCTTCCCCATGTTCACATGGACCCCGGCAACGGTCGTCACAAATTGTTGAGATGCGTCAAAACCGCAACAGCGCAAACCGAAATCCGCAAAACACAGTGGGCCGCGCCGGTGTGGTTTCCGATGGGAAACGTGTCGGTACAAGCTTAGACCAAATTCGAACGATTTGATAAGAGAACGACGCGCGCGTTTCTTATCATCGAGTCGAGTGTTCACACACCCACGCCCGATCACGGTCTTCACTCTGCTATTTACAGAAACCATAGAAGGAGAAGACGAGGAACGCGTACGGTACGCCTGATACAGGCGTAGACTACTTACAAGTAGTTGGGGGGGGGTTGCGAAAGACTCTGCACTTGTGTGTTGTGGTGGTATCAGCTTTCATGGGAATCGCCGCTAACCACATCCGCGCGTATAAGAGCGGAAGAGAAGCTGCTGAAGCTGTTTGCCGGAACGTGGTGTTTCGTTATCGGATTACCCACCCGTGGGTTTACGTCGGGGAGTACGTGATTGTTTTTTCGGGAATCGTTCCACGAGAACTTGTCGAGAGATGAGATTTGACATTTTATCACTGAGATTATCCACGAATTATCGCCGATTCAAATGATTATAGAGAAGTTCTTCTGGTTGCCTTCTCAAGTAGCCAATTGGTGACACCATTCGTCGTGACCAGGAACGCATTCGATTTCTGGGATTTTGTTGCATCGAGTTTTTACGTTTACAGAATCTCATCACTAATTCTCACTCATAAATGTTTTTTTCATTATAGACGCGGGGAAATCACGCAATGAAAGCGACACCCTCTGGTCGCAAATATACTAACAGGTTTTACTGTACTGCATTTACATTTGCAAGTCATTCGTGTGACCAAATGTTTGACCAAATCCTTTGATCTCAAAATAGCGTTCATAGTATCGTTACTGAGCCGATGTCAAAGCTTATTTTTGTTCTGACTACATTCAGGAAAAATCGCTTGACAGTTGCCGAGGAGTGAGGCATAGTGAGAACGTTACTTGCATTGAAGCGCCGAAAGGCGATCGAACCGTCAATTCTTTTTAGGCATCCAATTTTTGCCACCAACCCTGCAAATGCTCGTTTCCTGAAATTGTGATTTCCTTACGGAGTAATTTTATCATTAGGCTATAGAATTGATTCTCCACATCTTGTACATTCCCATTGTAGAATTCTGGAAACGCTTCTAACACAACGTTAATGCTAGTCAAATTGGAAAAGTTTTTGGGATTTAACATTGCCTGCCGTAGACTTGAGCGTCGAATAATCAAAATCAAATCTTTTTCTCATTTGTTTGATCAGCTCCACGAAAAAACTGCGACAAATATCCTTTGAAATGATCTGCCTTTCGCTGTCCATTGTTCTGATAATTTCTTCTACTGCTATTCCAACCTAAAATTCTTGTCGCTTTTCAAATGATCTTCATATTTAATAGCATTGGACATTGGAACAACGTGAGATTCCTAGCAGATACTAGTGAGTTGGATCAAATAAAATTCTTTCAGCCCTTCATGTAGCATCGTGAATTCAGGTTTTTCAGCATGGAACAACCAATTCAGTTTGTTGATCTGAGGCAAAACATACGTCGCACCGTCCGACGTGAATCCATTCAGACGATCCTTGTGAGGAATTTCGACCTTATGGAACTGATCAATCATTGCATTGTAAATGCTTTTAAGATCAGCAGCACCAAGCGATACTGCGGCGTAAAAATCGTCATGTACCTCAAGGTTGCTTTGTTCAAATGTAAGAAATTTCACAAATGGAAAAAAATCTGTATCAATCTGTACTTTTGGACGAACATTTGTACTCTGTATTTATATACAAAAAGGCAGAAACAATTGTAATTCAATTATCTTATGTTAATCGTCCTAAAACGCTTTTCAAAAAAAAACGTGAGACACAACACGAGGAAAACGTGAGCATGTGTCGGAAGCAAGTGTGCAGAATAAGTTTTGAATTTTCAACCCTCTCGTCATATCTTAACATGATTTATTTTTCATTTATTCTTCATCAGCTCTCATTAAAAACCTCAATTAATCAAATTGCAGTATTATTTCATAGAAACATTTCAAAGCACCAATTCACTGCTTTCATCCTTCAAAGCGAATTGTGATACAAATCAACCATTAATGTCTCTCTTACCCACACGCTGTTCGTCTCACCCATAGCTTGCCTACTCCTTTTTAATTCACGAGGCACAGCGATTACTGTAGCATTTCACTGTTGTTTCTAATTTTACTATACTATACGGTTTAACAGAATAGAATTTGTTATTTTATTAAATTTATTATTTTTTTTCATTTAACCAAAATTGATTATTAAAAAATTAACGTGAACTTAAATTAATTAACCCGTTGTGGTCGTTTGTCTGTTCTGAATAACTGTAATGTGTCAAGCGTTATCTAAACGCCCTAACTGCCAAGTTTTGATGCAAGGGTATTTTTGTTTCCACCGAGCTGTGTTTCCCTAACAAGGACTTCAAAATCAATGTGCCTGGGGGAATCCGCTTTGTCAAAACATGCAAGTCGGGGTATTTTTCTCCCACTGAGATGTGTTTCCCTAACACGGACCGCAAAATTAATGTGCCTGGGGGAATCCGCTTTGCAAATGCATGCAAGTCAGGGGTATTTTTTTGGAGTTGAGTACTATTGTACTCGTTTGTCGTTGTGCAGACCGGAATATGTTTCCCTAAAAGTACTTTTAAACTGAGAAGCCTGGAAAATCGTCATTTCAGATACTAGAGGTGAATGAACTTTCGCGGTTCGAGAACTACGTAAACATGAGATGTGCAATAATTTCGGAGAGAAATGTAAAATACAATGATTGTTTGACAATTCTTCCGTTCACATATTTTGGTAGTCCTAGGCATCATATCAAACCTAAAAGAACGTCCATCAAATTTATTTGTAACGAAGAACATAATCTATTATAAAAACATCGATGCATTCTAGAATAATATTCGAAGTGGTAAACAAGTGGATTGCATAATATAATTTCGAAAATATGCGGTCGTGTCCTAGACGCAACCCCTTACAATTTTTTTCAACGAAGTAATAATTTCAATTTTTTTCTGAACAAATTTCAATGTCTAGTGAATTTTTTCGGGATCGTGTATGGCGTTTCTATGAAGAAGAGGTAACGATACTCAAAAACAAAAAAAAATTAGCTTGCGAAGATAAGAGGATGTTTTTCAACGGAAATTAATTCCGACCGCAAAGGGTTAAAATGGCATTTTGGGAAGCCATCATTTTGTGGAGAAAATTTTCAAAGAAGTTGGGTTCTATTATAATATCTATTGGACAATCGTGTCCAAAACATGTCGTTATCATCCACGTTAAAATTTTTCATGAGTGAAAATGTTTCTCCAACAAAATAAATAACAAAACGTTGATAAACAATGTCTGTTATTATATTCATTATTTCAATTTTGCGAAGCAATTGAGATTTGTGTTTTGATTATTCTGAATGTCAAGAACAAAGTTATGACAAATAAGTTGAAGAGCTTAATACTTAAAGTGTAGTAAAAAAAAATAACCACTGATTTGACACTCAATTACAATACAACAATACAACAATACAACAATACAACAATACAACAATACAACAATACAACAATACAACAATACAACAATACAACAATACAACAATACAATAATACAACAATACAACAATACAACAATACAACAATACAACAATACAACAATACAACAATACAACAATACAACAATACAACAATACAACAATACAACAATACAACAATACAACAATACAACAATACAACAATACAACAATACAACAATACAACAATACAACAATACAACAATACAACAATACAACAATACAACAATACAACAATACAACAATACAACAATACAACAATACAACAATACAACAATACAACAATACAACAATACAACAATACAACAATACAACAATACAACAATACAACAATACAACAATACAACAATACAACAATACAACTATACAACTATACAACTATACAACTATACAACTATACAACTATACAACTATACAACTATACAACTATACAACAATACAACAAGCTCAAGCGAAAGTTACTTCGTGATGGTGAAGGGAAAAAAAGTAATACAAGAAAATAAGAATACAAGAATATGAGAATGCAAGAATACAAGGATAAAAAAATACAAAAATATAAGGATACAATAACGCAACAATACAAAAACAATAATTAGAATTTGAAAACGTGCCAAAAAGGTGCTTCCAATGTTTATAAATAAGATGTTACTAATGACCTTGACGTTGCTACAGAAGAATTACGCACGTGACAGATGATTACCGTGAGGCGTTCCTAAGTAGTATTTTTTTCTCTTATTAAACTGTTAATCAGCATTACTATCCTTCGTTTTCAGATTGTCTGGGAAGGTGTTACAATGTTTTGTAAACTCACCTTCTCATACTGATCCAAAAGCTACCGTCAGTTTGGCAATATTTTTCAATATTTTTCAATATTTGACAAAATTTGTCCTTTGGCAAATAATACCACCCAATCGTCGAAACATTTTCCAAACACATCTTCCGGAATCCACCTCAGTTTTCGCCGTGAATTCTCTCTCCGTCTCCTACAGGCCTGCACCGAACCCTCGAAGTGGTGATTTAAGTTTTCTTTTCACGAGAAAAGAGGTCAGCCAGAGCCAACATCAGGCGAATACAGGGGATATTACATTGAATATTGATGAATTTTACTCGTTTTTCTTCGGTTTGGATTCATCTGGAAGGTGCCATTCCGAAGCTTGCTTGTAAAGATTGCGGTTGTATGTCAAACTTGTAAACCCGTGTCTGAACAATCATCAATTGTAATGCGCTTTATGAATATGATACGTTTTGGCAACACTAGTTGACTGAACGTACGGTTTTTTGTTGTTCATTTTTGTTTACCGTTTTTTGAAATACTTCTATTGTTTCTAATTCATACTAACGCGTAATTCACTTTGTGAACAATTTTTATCCGTTGGTGTAGTGCAGTTTGTTTGTTTTTGTCCCGAATTCATTAATATTCGGCAGTGTAGTGTAGTGATTGTTTTTGGTGTATTGAAAAGAACCTCGCTCTATCACCTCTCCACGCAAAATTTTTCTCCCGGAGCGACATCTGCTGGTCAGCAGCGGTACTGAAAATTGCGTACAATTTCAACTTTTACCACACAAGATTACCTACCTTAAGGGTTGCATAACTGTTGGCGTATATTTTCCCGCATTAAGCTTTATGATGGAATCCAGCTGCCTTCAGTGCTCTGAGCCGGTGAAAACGTTGAAGTTCATCAAATGTCAGGGTTTTTGCGAAAAAATTGCGCACTTGGATTGCGTTTCATTCACTAGAGCGAACATGGATTTCATCAACGATCAACCCAATCTGTTTTGGTTTTGCAACAATTGCACTGCGATCATGAAGTCAAAGCATGTTCGTGATGCGTTCGCCACTCTGAATGATGCATTTCACAAGCTGAGCGAAACACATCGTACTGCATTGGAAGGAATCCAATCAGAGTTGGTGAAGAACCGGGAGCAAGTGGAATTATTAGCAACCAAAGTCTCCACTGCTCCTACAACTCCCAAACCGTGGCCGAGCCTTAAACGACCAACTATTAAAAGATCTGTTGATGCTGCGGAACTAGAATCTCCAAAGCTACCTACAATGTCGTGCGGTAGGAGAAAAACAAAAACCACCATCCCTGTTGTTGCCCCAGAGCCTGAAAACTGCTGGGTATACATGTCCCGAATCGATCCAAAAGCCTCTGAAGATGACATACTTTCGCTAGTCACCGAGTGCATTCCGTGCGACGAACCCATAGTTGTCAAAAAGCTGGTAAAAAAGGACGCTGACCTGAATTCGATGCGTTTCGTCTCGTTCAAAATTGGAATTGACGAAAAATATCGGGAAGTGGCTCTATGTGCTGACACGTGGCCTGATGGAGTATACTTTCGTGAATTCATCGACTATCAAGATCGGAAAACTCAGTCGGGGTTCTCCAAAACGCCCCGTCTGAAGTAGAAAAGCAGATTGGACGAGGAGAACGAGGAGAATATGTACCCAGCGAGTCACATCAGCAGCAATCATCAAAGTTTGTACAACCGGGATGCAATAAACAATGTACCATGGGAGCTCTCAACTACTCCGACCCAGTCGTGCCACACGCCGGACTTCATCCACCTCGGATTGACCCTTGCCGTTCAAGTCATCCCGGTCCTGTGGTCGGATGTTGGGGGAGAGTCTCCCAACCTGACTCTTCAGGCAAGTATGCATTTTATGATCGCTCGTATCTGCCTGACTTCGTTCAAATTTCCAGCCAATTTATATGGACTGATCAGCTCGATGATGAGCTTCGATTACTGGGACGCACGATTAACGGCATCATGGAAGCCCCTAACCCGACCAACTCAGTCGAGCCTTGTAGCCAGCGTCAGATTAGCCGTCCCGGTCCTGTTGTTGAGTCTGGGGAAGGGGTCTTCCAACGTGCCACTCTAGGCGAGTACGATTCAATCGAGCACCATTCGCAACCTGATCTGCCTCTCATTTCTAGGGGCAACGACACGACTTCCAATGTTATGTGGCTGTATTATCAGAATGTACGCGGCCTGAGGACGAAAATTGACGATCTCTATGTAGCAGTATGCGATTGTAATTACGACGTCATCATGTTGACTGAATCCGGACTTGACGACAGCATCAACTCCATACAGCTATTCGGAGCTGAATTTAACGTTTTCCGTTGTGACCGTAGTCCTTCCAACAGTTCCAAGTCCAGATTTGGTGGTGTCCTTATCGCAGTAGCTCGTCACTTCTCTGCTGTATCGGTTCAAACGAGGAATGGAAACTCTTTGGAACAGATTTGTGTCTCCACTACCATACGTGGGAAAAGGATATTACTTTGCGCAGTATACATTCCTCCCGACCGCAGTCGTGACGTGGGGGTTTATGATTCACATTTGGCTTCTGTGCGTGAACTGTGTGACCGTGCGTCTTCTGATGACACCGTATTGGTATGTGGCGATTACAATCAGCCTCATATTGCATGGGAATTACATGCTAACTCTGTTGTTGATCTGAATCCGTCTTTGACCTCTGCGGCGAGTGCTGTTCTATTGGATGGAATCACCTTTCTCGGTCTCCAGCAGCGCAACTTCATTCGTAATTTTCGTGGCCGAACACTGGATCTGGTTTTTTGTGCTCCCGATATTAACATCGCTATCAACGAATCTGTATCGCCACTGCTAGCGGTGGATTTGCACCATCCTCCGTTAGTATTATCGTTATCGGATACAAGAGGAGCAGTGTTGGCCGTTGAGGATCGGAACGAAAGCGAACAAGCATTGAATTACGCAAAAATTAATTTCGCTGCATTTAACGAGTTTCTGAGTAGCTACAATTGGAACGCTCTTGGTCAGGACGTTAACGACATGGCGACGCGTTTTTGCGAAATCGTTTGCAGCTGGCTCGTGACGAATACCCCACGAAGGAAACCTCCAATGTCTCCAGCTTGGAGCACTCCACTTCTTCGCATTCTACGGCGCGACAAAAATTCTTGCCAACGTAAATTACGCCGTCGACGAACTGTTGAAACCATACACAACTTTCAACTCGCTAGCAGTGTATACCGACGCCTTAACCGTGCCCTCTACAAATCATACGTGCTTCGTGTCCAGACAAACCTGCGTAGAAATCCAAAGAGCTTCTGGAAGTTTGTCAATTCCAAGCGAAAAACAGCAGATATCCCGTCTAAGATGTTCTCGGGCGCTCAGGAATCGTCCTCCGTTTCTGAAATGTGCGATTTATTTTCAAAACACTTTGCATCGGTGTTTGTCGCTGAGGCAGCCACCCCGTCAGAAGCCGAGAGAGCTGCAGCTAACATTCCAGAGAGTTTAATAGACTTGGGACCATTCGTCGTTACCCCACAGATGGTTGAGAAGGGCGTAAAAAAATTGAAACGTTCAACAGTTCCTGGCCCAGATGGCGTTCCAGCTATAGTTTTTTGCCGCTGTGCTACATCTTTGGCTTTACCGCTCTCCCGTATTTACACAGCTTCGCTGAGTCAAGGGGTTTTTCCAGATGTGTGGAAGCATTCCTTTATGTTTCCCGTGTTTAAGAAAGGTGATAAGTGTAACGTGGCTAACTATCGTGGCATAACCAGTTTATCTGCCGCCTCCAAGCTTTTTGAGTTGATCGTGAACGATGCTGTCTTTTTCAAAGTTAAGCGTTATATCTCACCAGTACAACATGGCTTTATGCCAGGACGCTCGGTTAGCACCAATCTCCTCGAGTTTTCGTCGTTTTGTATCAACCGTCTAGAGGAACGCGCTCAAGTTGATGCTATCTACACCGACATAAAAGCCGCTTTCGATCGAATTGACCATCGCATCCTACTGAGAAAACTATCCCGTCTTGGTGCTTCCGACGAATTCATCAACTGGCTGAGATCATACCTGTCTGGAAGAACGCTCCGTGTCAAGCTCCTGTCTCACACTTCATCTCCGTTTGCTGTTTCTTCGGGTGTTCCGCAAGGCAGCAATCTTGGACCACTGCTGTTCGCGATCTTCTATAACGATGTGTCGCTTATTCTAGCATGTGACTGTGTGTCGATATATGCAGACGACTTGAAAATCTATCTAGCCATCGAAACCCTCGAGGATTGCCGACGGTTACAGAGCCTGCTAGACCAGTTTGTGAGTTGGTGTCGCCTGAACAAACTAACTATCAGTATAAATAAATGTGTCATCATGAGTTTCCATCGAAAAAGACAACCAACTATATTCGACTACACGATCGATGATATTATCTTGGAGAGAGTCAGTCAGGTCAATGACTTGGGCGTAACTCTCGACCCTAAGCTCACTTTCGACGCACATCGATCTGCATTGATATCCAAGGCCAATCGTCAGCTTGGGTTTATTTCGAGAATCTCTAGGGACTTTACTGATCCCTACTGCCTGAAATCTCTCTTCTGCTCGCTTGTTCGGCCGATTCTTGAAACCGCATCTGTAGTATGGAGCCCGTACCAACACATGTGGATCGTCAGGATTGAACGGATTCAAAAATGGTTCATCCGTAGAGCGCTTAGGAATCTGCCTTGGCGTGATCCGCGGAACCTGCCGTCATATACAGCTAGATGTCGCCTACTGAACTTGAATACTCTTGAGCGTCGTAGGCGTATTCAACAAGCCACCTTCGTTGCCAAACTTCTTTGTGGTGAAATCGATGCGCCTAACTTGCTCGAGAAGATGAACTTTCGCGCTCCCAGTAGAATTCTACGATCCTCGTTTTTGCTGCAACCGCTTGCACATCGTTCATCGTATGGTCAACATGAGCCGGTCACGGAAATGATCAGAACCTTTTCATCCGTAGAGCAGTTTTATGACTTTGGAGAATCATCACTACGCTTCAGAAACCGAATTGAGAATCCCGATGTGTTTAATGTTATGTTTTAATGTTATGTTTTTGTTCGACTATTATACTAATTTTTGTTCATTAAGACGATTTTGTCAGATGAATGTTATATCTAAACAAATAAACAAATAAACAAATATTTGACTCATTTTAGTATGCTTTTAGCAATCTTTTGGCGGTTGATTACTGAAGAAAATCGGGTTCTTCCGGAACCTGTTGAACGGAGTGCGTTTTGTAACGCCCGAGCGGTCTGGGGCACTTTTCTTTTTTGTTCTATCGAGAGAAACAACTGTTCTTCTCGATGTTCAACTATCAACTGATTTATTTTTTCTCTCTAATCCTCGATCCCTCTGCGAGGATGTACAGAACTCTAAAAACGTAAAAACGTTAGAACTAACTTACTGGCTACCTGCTATGTGTAGGGAATTTTCAACTTGCACAGTATGGAAAATTCCATCGTTCCTGTTGGAAAATCCTTGGTTGGATTCACCCCTATCTTCAGTAGGAATCTTTCTTATTGTAAATACTTATTCATATTGAAATTATCTGAGATGTTCTATTCGTGGGAGAGGGTCACTGCAGTTTACTGCCCAAACAAGCGTGTAGAATCTTGAGAAAGTCTAGCGATGATTGTCAGTCATCATTCCCCTCGCTGCATCGATGTTGTTGACTTCAGTTGGTGACGTTGAGGGCTGACCAATTGGAAAAGTTTTTCAAATTATGTACCAGTGTATCATTCAGGAACCATTCAACGCGAGCGGGGAATAAGAAACTAGAAAGCTTTTGTTTCTCACAGGATTGGTGTTGCTAGTATCACTTTGCCATCTACGTCAGTGAAAATTCTGCCGCAAGTGGAATACTGTTGTCGGTGAATCTGTTGCCCAACACGTGAAGGTCTTACTTTGTTTGCGACGTACAAACGCGAGTAAAATTGTTTTTTTTTTGCACACTATCAATGACACTAATGGATTTATTCGTTGTTTTCGTTCGCTTTTTTTCAACATGAACAAATGGTGCCAGCGAGATATTGAATTGATTCCGCTCTGAACTGTATTGGGTAGGGGAGACGAGCCAAAAGTCAGTAGAGTAGGAAAACGCAAGGCATAGCAGATAAAAATACAATGTGTCTGCCCTTCCTTGAGTATCTAGCTAGGTGTTCGTTTACCTAGATAACACTCACTGATACGCTATGGGTCGGGTTCAGTTGTGGTAACAGAGAATGAACCACTCGCCTCGCCATATAATTCTGCTGCTTCATAAAATAGAAGAAAGAATGTAAACTCACAGCACCGAAAGCGATCATGACATTCTGGTTCGCATGCTTTCGAATCACGAAGTGCTAATCGGAGCAGAGTTCTGTCGTTTTCGTTTGTGTCATGATTCCTAGGATGTAACAAAAAACGAAATCAACTGGGGGAAAATTAAAGATCTGAAAGATCTCGTTCACGAATTAAAGTGAGTTATTCAGTAGAACGTTCAAACGGCAAATAATGACGATGATCCTAACAAACAATTATCAGATCCGAAATGAAAGCTGCCCTCGCTACATTCCTACGTAAGCTCAGTGAATCGAGTCTGGTCGCCGATTTTTACTGACATCACTCGATCGGTCATGTAATTAAAAGAAAACTGTGCATTACGAGCAGGGATGCCAGGTGATTTTTTTAAATGTCTTCACATGGTTCGAAAAAATGTCTTCAAACATATTCACAATCATATCGGAGGAAACTAAAATTCATAACTTACTTTTGAACAACTTATTCAATGTTTATTCTAACTGGGATATAGCACATTTCATTAAAATTACCTTACGGTTTCAAGATTTATTTAAATAAATGTGAACACACTAGAACTTATTTGTGCAATTTACGTTCCTGAGTGTATTTGCGTGGCTATAACCAATATAGTATTTTAAGTCTGTTTTCCTATATATGTTCTGACATTTAGATGGAACGGCGGATCGTTCTGCTGAAGGAAGCCTCAACGTCGATAGCTCAGGTTTTGGACTTTGGTCTTGAGAAAGACCGTTTGGTCACAGCTTGCTATGAAGAAATTGGAACACTGGAATACTTCTAAACACAAATTTAATGGTTTATTTGCGACGCTAGAGCGTCAAACACTTGTTTGTCATCTTCAGAGAACCTTTAAAAGAACTTTTCGGAAGGATTTGTCATCTTCCCTGCCTGGCTGTATGTTCTTACGTCATCTCGTGTTTTCGTCCGTTGCACGATGCGTGCAAGGATTGTCAATTTTTGGCAAGTTCTGCATATGAAGTCCGCGCTGCGGGCGCATGTCGATCGAGACAAGACGCGGCTCGTAAATTAATAACACAATATATAATCTTGAACATGGTGGAACCCATGGAGCAGGCGCGTTGGATCGAGGAACCACTTCAACAAAGTCGCCTTCTCAATTTTGCTTCGCCAGCACCTTCTTGTTTGTGTGTTCCTCGTTGGCTCATCGAAGAAGAAGAAGAATCTCCGTTCCGACAGACACTCGAATATTTATGGCTGACTTCAATCAAAACATATCGGAATGTGTGTGTGTGTGTGTGTGTCTGCATCGAACTGCGCCCCGTCGGGAGAGCAACAATCGCGCACGCGATCCTGTTCGGAATATAATGTGCCGCCCGGAGAAATGTGCGAAATCATTGCGCGCATCCACCGACCCCCCGATAGAGAGGGGGCGATAGCGCGCCCATGTGAGTGAGTGCTGTCAATTGATGGACGTAATAAAGATGGTGGCTGAAGGGTGCTACTGTCAGCTGTGAAGCCGCATTTCAGCAACAATAAAAGCGCGCGCGTTGATTAATTGGAAAAAAATAAACAGCAGCAATACCACCATCGGGAGGAAGTTCGGTTATTATTTTCAAGCCACGCCACTATAATGGCCTCACCATGATCTAAAATGCAAATTCAGTGCGGGACTTCTTTCCATTTTTGTTTTCTAGTTCACTCAATTAATTACCGTAATTGCACGAAATCTCGGTTCAACGTGTCTCTCTCTTTCTGTCCCATCTCTCGATGGGTCGGTCGCAAGTTCGCTTACTCTCCAAGCATAGCAGAAGAGAATGCTGCCATCACTCGCGCGCGCTAGTTCCCATGCCCCGCCGCCACCTGGTGGCACTGAGGTGGCTCAGCAGTAGCGGGGGCCAAAAGTGGGGGCTCACTTCGGAGCCTAACTCGAGAAAGTAAATCAAATTACATTTTATTTATATTTAATTAATACACTGAGTGCGCGGTGCGCTCCCCCGCCACGGTATGGATTTGCGGCGCGCCGCCGCGCTGTGAAAATGAAAATTGCAAACAAAAACAAAATAAACGCAAGCTTTGACTTTTACCCCGAGTTGCGCTTTTGGTTAAGCCATCGACCGATCGAACGAAAAAAAAACGAAGATGAGAAGGGTACACGATTTTTTAATAAAATGCAAATGAGATTTTAATTTCATGTCGGGGAAGGAGGGGACGCTCTGCTTTTCGCACCAGCCAGCCGCTCAGCCGCTCTCAAAGGTCTCGAAAGGGGCATACACACGAGTCACGCTGGAATTATGCTTCAACAGCAGCAGCAGCCGCAGCATCAGCAGTGTGCAATTTTCCACTGTATCTCAGTTTCACTGGTTAATTAATATGATGTTGTTTTATGTTGCTCATCAGTAACTACACTCCCCCCCCCTCCCATCTAAGCTCTCCCATAGAGAGCTGCACCATGTTAATACACTTATTGACATCTCTCGGTTTCGCGTTGCGTCGCCGCGGCTTAATTGGATCAGGAAGTGGCTCATAACGTTTGCGCGAGATTCTTTCTCGCTTTTAAAACGTTAATTTATCACTTTTAAATTAGAATGATGGGGGCTAAACCAGTGACGGCGCAGGCAATTCCGTCAGCAGAGGCGCGACGCGTCCACGCGGCGCGGGGGGCGGCGGCTACTGAGGCGGACAGTTCAAATGTCAACGACATCTTAATTTAGTCGTCGAGCGCTGCCGATCGATGGGTTGAGAGTTTGTTTACATACATTGCCGAGCCGAGGGCGGCGGCGTGTCATTATTATGGGTGATGCTGTCTCGTCTCGTCTCGCTCTTTTGTTAGAACAATATGATTGGAGATGTTGTTGACAGTGTAGTATCGTCGTGGGGCGTCGTGGGGTTGGAGTTGCCTTCTGTGGTCCGTCTATGTTGCGATGCAGATTTTTGTTTCCCTTACTCGTTTATACCACCAGTTGATTCATGCTTCCCGATAAGGGAGTTGTCGACAGTGGTGTGCCCGAGCGCGACAGCGTACGGTTTCGGAGCCATTGTCACCCTCCCTAGAGACAGGGAACCGGAGGAGAGCAATTTGTGGGGAGGGCTGAGGTTCTACGATTCCTCTGACGTGCTGCTGAAGGAAAGTATCGTGTTTTGGAGGGTATTACTATGTTATACACATTCTACACCCCAAAAAAACATGTAGGAGACCGATGGAACTGTTTACAGCAGTTATCGACTGGTGATATGTTAGTGTAGTGTGAATTATTGTATATGTAGGTGGCTCCTCGAATCGTGTTCATAACGTGGTTTAGATAATATAGAAAATTTAAATTTTATTAACTATTTTACATTTCAAATTTGCCACTATTTATCGAGCGACCAAAATTCGCGACATGGAATTTCGTTCTCCTGAATTCATTTGACAGCTTGTATACACTGGTTAATAATTAGACAAGTGCATACATGATATGAACATTTTTCAACAATTTGTCACAAGTTAGATGACATTTTGCCCGGCGCATTATTTACGCAAATCGGTCGAAAACAATATAAAACAGAGAGTCAATAGTAAACTAGTTATGTTTTGAAATAAACAAAAGATGCTAACAAAGCTTCTGGGTTGATGGTAAATATTCACAGTTAGAATTGCGTGCGTTTTTTTAAAACTACGGTAATTTTAAATTCCTTTTGAGTATAAAAGGGAAACGACCTGATGATCTCCAACATAATCAAAATAAACGACAACTCTTTGATGCACTTGTCGAACAAGCATTTATTATCGCATCAAATTTGAATGTTTTAAAGGTAGATCTAAGCCTTGAGAAAGACTGTTGGCCGTTCGCTGACTGAAGAAAGATTAAAGTGCAAATCACCAATGAAATTGCTTTCACTATAGCGCTCGGTACAAGGACGAGATGCATTTCTTCCTTTGCTGTCTTGCTTGTTTGTTCTACTTCGCGTCAATGCAAGCTCCGTAGGAATTACTGAGAATTATTTTGAGAATGTAGTCTGCACGGTAGTAGATCAGCAACTGGTTTATTCATATTCTGTGATTGCAGTCCGACGGTAGCAGAGCATCACCCGGTTTACCGCAACAAAGTCACAATATTTAACCCATGTTTCTTATTCGTTTTACGCTTAGGTATGGGTTTTTTCAGCTCCGATTGGTTTCCCAATGGTATTGGTGTATTAACATTGTGTCTCGCCGTTTCCTTTGTTGCTCTTAATTATCGGCACAGTTCTCAGTATATTTCTGGTTCGAGAACTCCTTACTGAAGACGCAGCCCTATATCAAAAATGTACTTTGTTCTCCTCCACTTGCATTAATATATAATACGAATAGAAAATAGATTATTCCAACACTTTTTATACAAACGTTGAAATATCGTTTTAAAATAAGTACCAAAAACAATGGTTTTTCTTAAGTCTCACTTATACTGACTTATACATGTTTGAGGACCTCCATTTTAAAAGGCAGGATCTATACGAACAATCTCATACCTTCTCAAGTCAGACTTGTTTTAGCAAATGCTGTTCATATTTTCTAAATTTTGTGGAAAGTAGTATTACAAGAAAATTTTCGGATGCCGACTTCCCACCTCGGCGGGTTACTTGAACAGTTTCCGAATTCAGCTTGGTGGTCTTTATCTATCAAGAGTCAAATTTGACGCAAAAATTTGCTTACTAACTTAACAACTCTACTAAATCTACCAAATTTATTGAATGTGTTGAATCTATCATCCGGTTTTGACTGAAACGAGTCTTTTTCGAATTCAACCAACTCAACGAACTTGAACAATTATTCTGTGGGCTTTCAGTTACCTTTTCCTGAATCTAATAGCGCAGTTAAATTTCTCGCAAACGCTCATTTTCTGGCATGAAATGATGAACTGAAATAGGAACATGATTGGGAATAAGAGTAGGAACAGCAACGGAAACAGAAACAGGATTGGGAATAAGAGTAGAAACAGAAACAGAAACAGAAACAGAAACAGAAACAGAAACAGAAACAGAAACAGAAACAGAAACAGAAACAGAAACAGAAACAGAAACAGAAACAGAAACAGAAACAGAAACAGAAACAGAAACAGAAACAGAAACAGAAACAGAAACAGAAACAGAAACAGAAACAGAAACAGAAACAGAAACAGAAACAGGAACAGAAACAGAAACAGAAACGGAAACAGGGAAAGGGACAGGAACAGGGACAGGGACAGGGACAGAAGCAGGAATAGGATCTGTTATATTTAGTACATTTAGTACAAACAGGAATTGGTTTTGTTGTATTTAGTATATTTAGTACAAGTAGGAAGCAGGAATTGGGACATAAACAGGAGAAAGAACAAGGCAAAAGCAAAAGCAGGAACATGGACAGGAATAGGAACTAGTATATTTAGTACATTGAGTATGAACAGGAAGCAGGGACAGGAACAGTTATAGGATGTGTTATATTTAGAACATTTACTACAAGCAGGAACACAGGTAGGAACAGAGACGGAAATAGGATTAATTATATTTAGTACATTCAGTAGATAATAAGCTACGATATGATCGGAACTTGACACACTGTGTGTGTTGATTTTGGGAATCAGCTATCACATCCAATTTTGTTGAAGCTATTATTCTATAAAAGCGTTTCAAAAATTAAGCACATTTTTCTTCATAAAATTATATTTTTTTAACTACTCGTTGGATAAAAAATGGCCTTCGAAAATTGAAAATTCAGAAGACTACAAAAAAAAGTGTTAAACACCGGATTAGAGAAGATTTTTTTCAAATTAAAACAACGTTAACATTTTTATTTATTTTGACCAGTCTAAAAGACTTTGGGGATTTTTTTATGGAATAAAATAATACTATTACTAGATTCTTACCAATTTCATGAGAAAAAATGTCTACTAAAACACTGGTTTTATTCAAAACTGGAATATGTATTGCATTCCGCAAAATTTTAAATATTTTTTTATTTCTCACTAAGCGAGCAGCACTCTGGATTTGGGATGTCTACAAACCGACTTTTTTCACTTTTTTGTTATTTTTTAATCGCTGAACCGATTTTCAATCTTCTACCAGCGCATCTTTCTAGTGGTTTTCGACGTGTCGAAGTCGAAAAGACCCTATCTATTTATGTCATTTTTTCAAAAGCAGAGATTTTTTTCCACATCAAAATTTCAAAAAAACATATTTTTTTCAATTTCTCGCTTATTTGGACAGAAAATATAAATTTTTGGATTTTTTTACCAGAACTCCCTGACTGATTTTTAATTGTTTTATCGTAAATGAAAAGTATTTGAATTTAAGATCTAGATCTAAGATTCTACTAAGACTAACTAAAAAACTAAGACTTTTTTACGTGCATCAGAAACTGAGAAACGTTAGTCGTTTCTTTGTCTAATAAATTAAATTAATTTGACATATAAGCATATCTAAATAACAAGAGACATGCCCCAGCAAACATTAAATCGCTTAAAATGTCGAAATTTGAGATGATTTGCTTATATGGTAAATTACGTACGTATATAAAGCCATGTATAGAGATATTACCATGTTCGTTATACCGTTATACGACTCAATCCCATCTATCGTATATGATTTTAGATAGACATGATGTATAGTTGGTTCGACAATTTATACTATTGTGTTTTGATACAAAGTTATATGCGACTTATCAAGTGCAAAAGTTATCCGATTTGATGTTGGCTGGGACGTTTCTGAGCTTTTGATTTGTAGTTTAAAAAAAAGCATCAGCATTCCAAAAATCAGGGTCTAAGCCAAAGAGAGAGCTGCTTGGTCTCGACATCTCAAAAGCCATTAAGAAAACGAAAATTCTCAAAATTTTCCCTGAAGCATTTAACATCTGATGCAGTTCAGCATTTTTAGCGCGAAGCTTTTTTTAGTACAAAAAAGTAAGGTTTATTTCTAGTACAAACTTTGTGTCAAGTACAAAATATAAATTAGAATAAATAAACATAGTTTATTTCAGTACAGTACAATATTTTAGTACAAAGTTTAATATCTCTCAATCGCTGCTAATCGAAATCCGGTCAAACGATCATAAAGTTTCGAACTTCCCAAAATGGAAAAAAAACATTAAGATCATCTTTTTTCTGAGCTTTTGATTTGTTATTTAAAAAAAGTATCAGCATTCCACAAATCAGTGTCTGAACCAAAGAGAGAGCTGTTTGGTCTCGACATCTCAAAATTAGAATTCTCAAAATTTCCCCTGAAGCATTTAACAAATGGTGCAGTTCAGAATTTTTAGCGCGAAGCTTATTTTAGTACAAAAAAGTATGGTTCATTTCTAGTACAAAGTTTATCAGTACAAGAAAACAATGTAAATTAGAACAAATAAACATAGTTTATTTTAGTACAGCACCGTATTTTAGTACAAAGTTTAATATCCCTTAATTGCTGCTAATCGAAATCCGGTCAAACGATCATAAATTTCCAAAAATGGAAAGAAAAGGAAAAAACACCGATTTTTAAGATCATCCTAATTCGGCATAATGCATGATAATAAGGGAATATAGATTTTTTTTTTATCCCATCCGTTTATTAGGCTCATTTAGCAGTTCAGCTGTCACAGAGCCGAATTTATTCGTATACATTTTTATGTTAAGATAACTATTGTTGTATATTATTTAGGCTTAAGATTCCTATCCATCGATAAACATTTGTTTTTTTTATGTATAACACAGTAGCTGTTTAGGCCTAAGAATATTCCAATTCTATCGATACACAACACATGCCGAGTATTCCATTTCTATCGATACACAACACATGCCGCCTTTTTCGGCGTTAGAATATTCCTATTGTTCGAATGTTCACAGTTGGACTGTTCACAACGGGACTGCTGATATGAGGCTTCCATTGCTGTGTTAGAATTAGCACCAATTACCGATGCAGCAGATCGTAATGTGAGCGGTAAGGGACTGGGATTACCGACACATGATGATTGTTGCGTGGACGTAGTAGCTAGAATAACACACAAAGATGGTCAGTTGAGGGGCCCTGAGTTATTAGCTCATGATCGTTCGCTTAGTAGCGGACACGCAACCAATTAGGCTACGAAGACCCCCCCGAAGACGAAGAATATAGATGGTTTGGGCGTAATTCGAACGGAATCTATGAGTAAAACATGTACAAAACCATTTTTATTCAAATTTTCAATATCGTTAGTTATCAAAATTTTATCAGAATCTGAAGCGCAAAATATTTTTTTGTCACCGATTCGGAAATGGGGTCAGTATTTTTCGATTTACAAATGGAAAAAAGAGATTGATATTTTTATTTTGAAAACATCAATTCGAGTACTTTTTTGCATCAGTATAACAGTCTCTATGAAATACACTGATGCAAAAAAATGTTTTTTTTTTAAATTTATTCAATTATATATTTAATATTTTATTTAAACTCCCAATAACCAACGTCTACCCACAAAAATTACATTTGCAATACAAATTTTTATTACACAATTGATTTTGGGAAATGGAGAACGGAGATAGATGGAAAAGCAATTCTTAGTCCTCACTGCTAGCTGAATCGAAATTGATTCTGCTAGTGCTGCAATCATGACTGCTGATAAAGCGAGGGAACGCGGAGCGCAGTGAATCCTCAACCACTCGTGTGCCACGGGGACCCACGGGGATCGGTATACCCAGTACGAATTGTGTCCTATACGGTAACGAAACGGGGGCGGGAAAATAATTGGCAAAGATTAGCCAAATCGAGCGAAAACAACTCGCTCGATTCTCTACTCCCCTCTTTTCCTCTGCCTTGTTCCTCATGTGTGGGACATTTGAATATTGAATAAAACATTCGAAGAGTACTTCGGAAACGGCCACTGTTTTGATCTAGTTTCGAGGCGGTTGTTTCGGTGGCGGTGGTCCAGTAATAATGCCCATTAAGATATCTTTCAGCAAACCCCCACAAACTCTTCCGATTTTGATCGTGTTTTTTATGTTTTCTTTTTTTTCTTCTTCCACAGGCTTTCTGTCGTGTTCGCCATCGCCGTGCAAACATGGGGGAACATGCGTCAGCAAATCGATTGGAGCATCTTATTGCAAGTAAGTGTACCCCTGTTTTTTCTACGCCAACATACGCCAGCAGCCAGTCACTATCTCTCACACGGTGACAGTGGTGTGGAACCAACAAACAAAAAAAAAATCCAGCATTTATTCCGATTAGGAAACACTCTCTTCATGGATGGAAATGTCACGAATTCGAGTACTTTCGCTTTCGCCGCCAGGGGACTTGATTTCGCAACCCCCGTTGAATCGATTCTTAGTTGACGATAGCATATAATAAAAACTATGATTTCTCGACGGTGACGGTGCAGCAGCCAAGAAGCTGTCATCTCCCTCCCGGTCGCTCGGATCGGTCGTTATTGAAACTATTAAAATATAGTAACAAACTGCAACAACAAAAAATGGTGCTGCTGTTGCCTACTCTCGCGGGTTCAATTAAAATAATTTTCAGTCACGACATTATCCAACGTTTTTCGTAGGTAACAGTAGGGGGTGTATGTGAGAGGGCACACTGTATGTTTGTCTAAGACCTTCTGGCGGCTGACTTTTCAGCGCGCGCCAGCAGCCGCAGCCTCCAAGACTGATTATGATTGGATGATATTTGTGCCGCGCGCCCTCACATGCTGGAAGGTCTCAATAGATTGGCAGCGAGCTCCGAAGTTAACGTATTTATTGACGGGCGCAGATTTGACTACCCGCGTTGATTGCCGACTCGTGCCTGCCGTGTATGTTTGCACTGCACTGCTCTCCGTGTCCGTGTCGAAATTCTGCCATCAGGAAATGGCTGAGATTTTTAAGCTGGTGTTTTTTTTGTGTGATCGTTTGGGAAAAAACCCGAAAAACCGCGTTGAGTCATTAAAATAAATTTGATTATCGGCAGCCAAAAGTGGCCGCAGTCTAAAGTGAAACCACTCGAGGATGCCAGCGGGGATCCTCGAAACACACATCAACCACTTTCGTTGCTCGTAACCAGCTTGAGGCGCGTTTCGCGCATCTCCCGTCCTAGATGGAACGAAAGACAATAAAGAAACGAACCCCCCCACAAAATGTCAAACGACTTGTAATAATTTTTGAAATATTTGGCCCGAAATGTTGCGCGCGCTCGTCGAATTGATAATAAGGCGGCGGTGAGCGCTTGGGAGACGTTTCACGGTCCCTTTCACCCCTGCGAGTCTCAAAAGTGTAGAATTCTTGGAAAAGTGACGCCCACGAGGTTCCCACAGCACTCCGTGATGTCACCATGATATGATTAGCATTCTCGAGACCAACAAAGCGCACAGGACGAGATAAAGGACGATGCGAGTGTTATATCGGTTCCAGTAGAAGACCAAAAACGACAACAATTCGGATTAGAACAGATTGAAGCGCACACACGAGATGAGAAGTGGTGCTCTTGATATTGTTTTCACTCTTGAACGTCCGGGTGTAATAACCCCTTTTAGTGAATGTTTTAAATACCCCGTTTCTCTGCGTCATAGACTAAAACTATTGAGGGGAGAAAATTCACCGAGAACGGAAGTGTGTTCTCCCGGGTCATTATGAGTGTTACGCCTAATGGGGTACCACACCACCACCAACCCTCCGCGTTCCAGGCGCACAAAATGTTATTAACAGATGTTCTAGAGGGGCTTGCGTTTCCCTGGCTTTTGGCGGGAGGAAAAAATACTTGAAATGAAACACGGCCATGGGAGAATCGATGGGCGCGAGAAATATCCACAAGTGGCATCATTCACACGCGCACTGGTTTCGGTGTTTTTTATTGCGAGTTTGCATCGCAAATTGCTTGAAAATAGCCGGAATTTGATGGCATTTTTGCAAGAGACAATTTCCACCACGAACTGCGTCTTTTGAGCGATTACATTTTTTGCTGAAAGTACATCAAAATTCATTTCCTTTTTTCCTTCAGACTTTTCCGAAAATTTTCAATAGTCTTGTTTGATTGGAATATTTTTGGTTGAAATATGTGTAATATTTTTACGGGAGTGAAGGGTGTAATACATTTCTCATATCCAAAAACCCTCACATCCCAAAATGTGCTTGCTCGAGTTATGAAGAGGTTTGTATTTCATTTGTATGGCAGACCCCCTTAGAGAGAGAGAAAAGTGGGAAGAGTGTTGAACCATCGTAGAAATGTCTCTTGCCCCCTAAAACCTCCACATGCCGAATGTGGTTCCGTTTGCTTGATTAGTTCTTGAATTCTGCAGAAATGTATGCTTCATTTGTATGGCAGTCCACCACCCCCCCCCCCCCCTCAGGGAGAGGGGAGAAGGGTCTACTCACCATAAAAACGTTTCGTGTCCCCTAAAACCTTCGCATGCCAAATTTGGCTCCGTTTGCTTGATTAGTTTTCGAGTTATACATAAATTAGTCTTTCATTTGTATGGCAGTTCCCCCTTAGAGAGGGGGTGGAGTGTAAAATACTGTAAAAACATTTATTGCACCCTAAAACCTCCACATGCCAAATTTGGCTTCATTTGCTCGGTTAATTCTCGAGTATGCAGAAATTTGTGTTTGATTTGTATGGCAGCTCCCCCTTAGAGAGGTGGATGGAGTTTCTAACCACCATAGAACCATTTATGGCACCCTAAAACCTCCATATGCCAAATTTGGTTTCATTTGCTTGATTAATTCTCGAGTAATGTAGAAATTTGTGTTTCATTTGTATGGCAGCTCCCCCTTAGAGAAGGGGAGGAGTGTCTAACTACCATAGAAACATTTATTGCACCCTAAAACCTCCATATGCCTAATTTGGTTTCATTTGCTTGTTTAATTCTCGAGTAATGCAGAAATTTGTGTTTCATTTGTATGGCATTGAATTCAAATTTCGGACACTTTATTTTGTAATTTTTTGAACGAAAATTACATTGCACTTGATTATGCTTTATAGTCAACTGCGAAACACTTACCAAGCAATCACAGTAAACTGTTAACGATGATAAGACCTGATGAAACACGGGAGAAATTTAAATATTGATAAACGGGTACATTCTACGTGCTCACGCTAAGCAAACGTCAAACACAAGCGATAGTGAGTAGTGTTGATAGATTTTTGCCGATTATGTTATAATCCAAATGTAGTTCTCATATGAAATGATAGTGAAACCAAGGGATTACTCTAAAGAAGCAATTGTGATATTAATTGTATAGTTATATCATCAGTGCATCAAGCATTTCAAGATATTAGAACAAAGTGTCCGAAAATATGATTCAGAACGGTACTTTAAACTCTGAAAACCCTCCCTGCTATGATGCTTTCCAAAATACTTCAGCAAATGTGAAGCTACTTTGCGTTATGCCCATACCCAAATTTGTTTCGTTTCTGTTCACGAACCTGGCTCACCATGTGAGGGTCATAATCTTCATCGAACGCATTTTTCGGTACAGAAACCACTTCTATTTGTGACGTTCGAGAAACATTCGAAATGTAAAAAATCGTGCTTTGACGTCTCTCGGCTTCAGTTTATGTTTATGAAAAAAAAAATGCTTATGAGTCGATTCTAATATAGTTAGGCCCCTGGAAATCATTAATGTTGTAAGCCTTTCTTGCTTTTGACACAAGTCTCGATTGATCCCTGTTATAGAGCTCTCGAGAATCGGTAACAACTATTGAACGGCTGATCTAAATGGTATGATCATTCGAACGATTATAAGTCTACGAGAGATGTTTGTTACTGTTTTGACCCAAAAACTTGTTTCAACAGCTCAGAAACTGCTTTGGAAGCTAGCTATCGAAATCGCAAAAATCTATAAATATGGTAACGTTAAATCGTATAACTACCGTATGTACAGCTTCATATACTCCATATTTTGGGTGGTATATGATACGCGTAACATGTAATATACTTACGAAAATGGAGGCGATATACATCCAGTAAACATGAAATCATAGAACTTTTGCACATGCTCGGTCGCATATAAATTCGTATCAAATCACAATCGTATCTGAGAACGTATAAAATGCAAAAACACGACTTTCTATATCATGGATGGATTAAGTCGTATATCGGTATAACGAGCATTTTAATATCGTTATGTGCAGTATTATTTACGTACATTCCATTCCTTTTATACAACATTGTCCGGTTAAATCCAATATCACTGTAACAAGCAGCGTAATATCGTTCTATGCGGCTTTCGTATAAAGTATGGCATATAAGTATATGGCATCCATTTTTGCAAGTATATGAAAGTTATACGTATTATATTTAATAACCCAAATGTGTCTTAAATGTATGTATATTGCCTCCAGTTTTGGCATTTTATACAATTTAATGTTTGCTAGGCATACATGGAAAAAGTTTGCGAATTAGTTGGATGAATATAATACTTATATTTGCGCCTAATAAGACTGTTGCTATAAGTATATACGATTGATTATAGATATGGAAAAAAAATCATAGGGTATTGTATCCAAGACACCACCGCTTAAGACGTCGGGCTACGCTACGAAATTTAAAGACATTTCATAAATCACTCTATATTAGAAACCTTCAGTGTGCCTGAAAAGACTATGTCATTAACGCTTGGCTTTGTAGAAGCAGTTTTTTCTTGCCTTTGCGAGGAACAATACACGAACTAGTCATATGTCGCAATTTGTTTTCGCGCAACGAAAACAAGCAACACACACAAAGCCAAACACTGGTGGCGTGAGGCGATTGAATATACACATTTATAATCTTTTAGTGCTCTTTTCAAAATAAACACTCTTGTTAGTATTATTTGTAGTAGCAGCTGTATTGCGTAGATGTCATCCTTGGATGGAGAAAGTTGATCGCGAAAATAAATCATCCATGGCATTCCAGCAATAGAAACATTTTCCATGTGAGCCGGTGATGATGGCCCAGCTTGATTTTTCCCTACATAATGTGGCGAAACGTCATCTTCACCATGACTCGGCACGATGTGTTGATTGCAATGCCAGAGGCACATCGAGGGAAATATTCGCTCGTGTTCACAGCTCGAGGGGAAACGAAGATGACACAACATCAACAGAATGAGAAAGACAATCTGTTCTCGCTCGACGCTCGCCGGCAACGATGTTGCTTCGATGATCACCAAACGTGAAGTGAAAATGTTCCTCAGGAGAGATGCAATATATCTCCGCTACCAACAGCTCACTTATTATAAAAGGGTGGAGTTTACGTCGCAAATATTCTCTTTTCGTTATCCCCTTCGTTGTTTCTATTCTGGCGAAATTATTCTATTCTGAAGTAGGAATTATTAAATACTACTTTCAGTGGGTGGGGATATGAATGTTTAAAATGAGTGGTGGTGATGGTTCGGAAAATTGCTCCTGGATGGGATTCGAATTCCGGATGTATGGATTATCGCTCAGCAGCTGTCTCGCACGACTATCTGCAATATGATTCTTGAGCAGTTAAAACTCGTACATATGATACGGAAGAGATGCAATCGGATACGTCATTCCTGGTTTCCGATTGTGTTTAAGTAGAAATAAACAGGATATTTACATAGGAATGATTAATTGATGTTCTACGTGTTTCAAGTGATCAAATAACATGGGGTAAAAATTTTCATTCAAATTTTACAATTTCGTTTTACGTTATCGTGGATCTTGATGTGTCGAACTAACAATATAGTGTAATATGTTTTCATTTACGATCTAATATGATTCAATGATTATCAACAGCATGTAATACGATTTATCTCAGCACTATATTAATACAAATTATAGGTTTTTGCGACTCACGAACTGCATCTGCCTGATGTGTATAAAACCGATGCTCGTTATATCTAATACAGACTAAATTTGGCATGATGAATAAAATAGAGGTTTTGCATTTTATGCAATTTTCGATATGCACGAGGTATACCTTGATCGATATTTTGCACGATTGTGATTCGATCCCACTTTGTATACGACTTAGAATATGCAAATTATACGATTTCCACGCTAATCATATTTTTTTCTTTACGGATTACCGTTACCTTTTATTCCTAGAAACTCAGTACACATTCGTGAAAAAGTTCACTAGACATTCGAATTCGTTTAGAAAAAATGTAAACTATTAACTACTACTACTATTACTATCCTTGAATAAATTATTGGCATGATTTCTTGCTGTGGTTGTTGAGAACAGACCAGCGACTGCAAAGGGTTAACATTTATTTTGCTACTGCGTTGAATTGACGTGTAAAATTATTTCCCTCAGAATGCATTCTCAGGATATGCACGGAGCATGCATAGTGCAGAGCCCGCACTGCAGAAGCAAATCAGAAGAAACGTATTAACTAAGCGTGTATGGAAGCAATTTCGTCGCCAATTTAATTCTAGTTGAGAGCGAAATTGTTTTGGAGAGTTTGTAGTGTGCTGTGAGTAAATAAAATAACACCGCAGTGTAATTTTGTTTTTTTTTCAAATTTTTGTTTTTTCTAATTCGGGGGTGGTACGGTTTTCATACCGTTTATTGGAGAGTATTTGTGTATGATGATTGAATCACACGTAAGCATTGTTGATTTTATGCGTTGACAAAGGTGGAGATCGCGTGCATTGACAGCACAAATTCCGTGTATTTTTTTCACGAGAACAAGAATGAATTATGAATCAACCAGAAACCAAAAACAAAAACCACGCAGACCATCGGTCTTTCCCAGGGCACTTTTTTGCCGAAAGAGAGATTGCCTGAATTTAGAAGTGTGTTCAGACTTATTGGTGATGATGTTTGAATAATAGAGGACCTTCTCAGTTCATTCGTCTATAGCCTTGAAAAAGGCCGATGGAAAACTATACTGAACTCTCGGCATTGAGAAAGACAATTTGGAAAGCCTCACAGCCACTGCTGTGATTTTTTTCCAGATCGACCATTCAATTTTTCGTGAACTCGAGCATTGTTTCCGAGTTGAAAATAACGCATTTCAAGCCGAATGTGAAGAATATATTTTCCAGTGGAGAGGGCTGTGTTCTTTGGAGGAAAACTGAAGGTGAAAGTTCATTGAACAGAGATTTCTGCTGTCGCTTCCACCACAACCGCTTCGGTTCAGGTTTTCTGCTACGGTCCTGCAAAAGCTGTTGCAATTTGTGGATTATTCCTTTGAGAATTGGTGTTTTTGGGAGTGTAACGATGTAATTCTGCCATGAGATACTGTTTTTTTTTGTGTATTCAATAAGTTCAGTGTTTCATTGTCGCTCTAGACAGCGAGCACTAACGTTAATGCTGAGAGAAAATTAGACAATCTACTCAAATTGGCTTTTTATTGATCGTGCCCCTCAATTCAGGATTTATCATCGGCCTTTGTCCGTGTTGCTAAATGTTTGAACTAAACAGTTCATTCTAATTTTGTAGTCTTACGATAACAACGCGGTCGTGTCTTAGACATCACCCTTCTTATTTTTGTCACTGAAGATAATCTTAAAAAGTTAGAGTTACCAGAAATATTTGTAATTGTATAACCACCATTAAGGAGTTGAAATTTATGTAAGCCTAACATATCTCATTGCTGATTTATGTGAATTTTAGCGAAATTCATTCGTACTTGGTGTACTCGGAACATGGTGTGCTTTTCGCTGCATGGCAGAACTTGTTGCTGTTAGAAATCATGTCCTGCACAACATATTGCACTTGATGGAAGGATGGGAATGAAACTTTTACGCTTTGAAAGAAATTTATCGTAAATTCATTTTGTTCGAGATGTATTTTGCGATGAAACAAAAGTAGGGGAACGGGGGGTAAAACACACCGTTGAAATATCATGGAAATTAAAGTTCAATTTTTATTTGAAAGACGATTTTCTCAACCCAGTCATGATGGAGCAAATCGCCCCACTACGAAGTTTTTCTCTAATTCTTGTGTGCATAGAACCGTTTTCTCATACCTGTGTTTGTATCATGTAATAAAAACTTGAACGAACACTATTATTACAATGCTTCGCACTAATAAAATCCATCCAATAACCTAAACCTTAGAATCACAATAAAAACTCATACTTGAATAACCCAAAGTCTGCATGCACTTCTATGTACAGCGGCACGTAGGGATATTTTTGTGACAGCGGCACGTATTAATACATTTGTAAACATAAAATATTGAAATGAAAATTACTCGTATTCTCTGGTTCGACAACTAAAAAGACTCCAAAACACAAAAGCATCTGATGTTCTTAGCAGGCGATAAACGTATCCGAGGCTGGGTATTTACAGCGAATCAAGATTTAATCAAAAGATATGCTTCGAAGTCGTTTGACATTTCGACCCGTTGTTGTGGTGCGTTTTGGACACGATATAAATCATTTTACCCCGTCTGTTTTAGAAATGCATACTATATAATCTTGTAGATTTTTCATCATTTTTATTTGTTTTCTATATTCGTAATCTTTTTATTACACATGATTACAGAGAAAACGGACTTGGCTACACTTTTGATGTGAAAAAACAATGAATAATGTTGTAAATTTTGGGCCTTATTTGCTTAAGGTGGGCATTTTACCCCCTGTTACCCTATATCTAAGGCGTGAGAAAATATACGAACAGACTCGTGATCTATTGATCATGCGTAGAATTGAAAGAAATGTTCGTATGTGATAATGATCCGATCTAAAATTTACTAAGAAATCCTTCATTCATCACTCGAATGAGAAATGTCATTCCAATCATAGTCATATTTTTTCATATAATCAAAGAATAACGGGTTTCAATTTTAAAAAATATTTCTCTTTAAATCGCTTTCCGGCTTTCCCGACACCCGATAAATCTACTTCTGACCTGACGCTTGGACTTAATCTATTTCGTAAACGTCGAGTTTAACCCGAAAGTGTTTTCTACTGCCCATAAACAGTATTTATGCAAAGTTTCGTCTAAATTGAAAAACATTCAGACGGCCCGACAAAAGTGTCTGCATTCATGGTGGTAGGCCTGCGCTCAATTTTTCGTTTCTTGATCAAAATTCAAAAGTGTTGACTTTACAATAACGCAACATATTAAGTTGTGGTCCAGTTTTAACAGGTTTCCCCTCTTCTCTTACCAGCTCCCGCTTTCCTTTATTACCAGGACGCGCACATAATACCGTTGAATTTCCGCTACTAAAGCATTCTTGTTGAACTCAGTCTCATCTCTCTAATGACCTGGTTTCTCGGAGGAACCTATCACCAAATAACCCACAAAAAAAAGAACGCTATCAGAAGCTCATGAATATCTCGTTCGCTCCGGGGCAACTCCACTGTCTTCTGTTGTGGAATGTCTGTGCGCGTTCGCTCAGTTCGGTAACTCGGTAGCTTTTTTTGTTGTTTGGTCCATCGATTACCGAATGATATTTGTGCTGTTTGAGCAGAAAATGAACGAGAAAGCAAAGTGGTGGACACGACGACGGAAAATACAAACAAAAACTGCCCCATTGTATGTTAAAAAAGCCCCTCTCGGTATGGTCGCTCGAAAAATATTCATAAACAGTTGCCCCGAGCCTTCCCACTTCCCCATCCCCCAATGCAATGTGTGTGACAGTTACGGTGGGTCACGAGAGGAAAAAAGGAGAGGGGGGGCTGTCGCGACAGACCCGACAAAACGTGTGGTGATGGGGCCGGCGAAGGCCCCCATCTTGTATTATTGTTTGTTAGTGATCTTTTTCCATTGGCTAATTTGCATAATTTATCGATATGGTCTCGATAGGTTTCTGGTTTCTTCACTCGGGTTCCTTACCATGCGATTTGTTTTCCGATTTATTCGAAACGGAGACCGCGTAGCATTATTGTACTCGTGCTGATTCGTTATGAATTTTGATTAGTTCACTTTCGAACGACGATGCCACCAGATGATGATCAGCAATGGGTAGATTCACAAGGACCATTGGCAGACAGCAACAACATCAGCAGCAACATCGAGTTATCCTTTGACGTGAAGATTCATCTTTTCAGGGGGCGATTCTTGGAGTTTTCACTTTATTTTGCTATGTCTTCTCCGGGTCCGAATTCGATTTCAATCTTCTTCCAGTCGCCGAACAAATTCTGGAAATTGACTCCCAAGAGACCAGACCAGACCGGAGTTTGTGACTTCGGCTGCTGGAGGCCAGAGAAATCGAAATCAAAGTCGTCGTTGTCGACTGTTGCCAGAGCGGCTGCAGCGATCCCAAATTGGGAAGCATCGCTGCCAATCTTTCGTTTCCGCACTACCCACCCCCCCACATCTTGGAACCTGCGACGCGGTGGCCCTTCACGACAGTGGTGGTGCCGAGTTGGGACACAAAGGCCCTAAAAGGATATATTCCATCGGGGCCGGTCGTCGTGTCTCCCTGGAGTACCAGAGAGACTGCGAATCGAAAAAAAACCGGGAATGAACCGTGCGCGCAGAGAGCGCTTACTCGGTTATTATTGCAATTATTGTCTGCCGTTGTTTATTTTTTGTTGTTTTTCTGCGGAAGGAACAATCCAAAAGAGCCCGAACCCTTCTCGCCCGCGCCCGCGCTCCGAACCGCGCACGGGAATCAAATTGATAAAATAAATAATAAAACTAACAAAAGCAAAGTTCTCTGTCTCTGTCCGTCGTCGTGCCACTCTCGAGAACCTTTGGCTGCACCCGATTTGGTAGGGTTTCATTTTCCAGGGCTGTCGAGAACAACGGCCACGAAGACAGCCTACGGGCAATATTTGTCGTTTCGATGCGGTCGGCGGGGTTTTCTTCCTCTCTTGGTGGTGTTCCCGTGTTTGTACCACCTTTTCCTAGCTAATGGCGATTTTATTGTGTGGTGAACAAAGTACGGGGCCTTGGAAAGGGGGACCCATAGCTGTCAGCCGTTCATGGGTGCGTTTCGTTTCGCGAGAACTTGAACAAAAAATCTTGCGTGGATGGCTCAAGATGGAATATTATAGATGGTAACAGATGAAGCCCTTAAAGTGAGACGATTCTCTGGCAGTTCATTCCATTCTCGTTCAGTATCTGTATCAATCTTGTAGAAACTATTCTGTTTGGTAAGAATTGAAAGTGGATACCGAAACACTCTTTCTCCGATTTTGCATTAACATCAAGTGATTAGCATTAACATTGATTGGATTGCATTGACATTAATAAACTGTTCATCAATTCGAACACGTATTATTCATTTGGCCCTTAGGGTGCCCAAATTTTTATCCTCTCAACCTCGTCCTCCTTTTTTTTATTTCGCGATTTTAGTATCATTGTATACAGGGTGGCAGCGAAAATGGTCATGTCAAATTTCAAAAACCGACCATTGTACATTTTGTTTATTGGCCCGAAAAAATGACCTTTGCAAAGTTTCAGTTCAATCGGATGTGATTTAGGGGTGCCTCAAAGCGCTCAAAGTTTTGATTTTTTGATCCTCGAAAATCTTCCAAGGGAGAAGTAAAGGAACCTTGGAAAATCGTTTTTTTTTTTTGATGCCAAATGACTTAAAAATGCATGAAACGAGTCGAGATATGGTGTCATTGTCATCATTTTGGTTGAAAAACGACTTTTTGGGATTTGACCAAAAAATCAAAACTTTGAGTGCTTAGAGGCACCCCTAAATCATATCCGATTGAGCTGAAACTTTGCACAGGTCATTTTTTTTGGTCAATAAACAAAATGTACATGGTCGGTTCTTTAAATTCAATAATTATTTCTTCCCCATACTTTCATCGCCTCTCAAGTCCCAAAAGACCAAAAATTTCGAAAAGGCGAATCTGACAAGTTTTCGTTGAATTGATTCAATTTGCTGGTTTTGGTAGTATGGCTCATGGTCGATGTATGCGCAAACGGCTGCGATTCCTAGGATACAATCGACAAAAGCGACATTAGGGAGAATAAATTCACTTGCGAGACGCTATCATGAGCAACGCCGACACAGCCTTCGCCATTGCCAAGCTAAACGCTGGTCCTATACAAAAGAAACACATATTTCAGCCAAACATGATGATTAAAAATTTTCGGTTTCGGTTGCGCCCCATATTTTGGGTACTAAATGAGAGACCAAAAAGCATTCTCGCATTCTCCCACATCTTCTTTCTCTTTGAAAAAGAATTTTCGGTGAAAAGGAAGAGACGAAAATTTCCACATTGCACAACTCATCGAAAATCTTTATTTCAGCTGAGCGAGAATTCCGGTCTCTGTGTGTTAGGAAGCACAATAGTATTCTCTCAATCTTAATCAGTAATGTTCCGCCTGGCGATTAAGATTTTCAGTTGAATCTTCTGCCTATTATTGTCAGAGGAAGGAGGACCAAGCTCTACGAAATGCTTGTTTCTATTTTGACGTAGGACTACGCCTTTCAAAGCTACGCGCAAATTCGAACACATGTCACGTTTTTATGAAATAGCTTCAACGTTAGTAACTATTTGTGTAGTGAACGAATTTCGGTGATTTTCATATCAATCGAATCGTAAATTATTATGGATTTGTTTGATATTCTGTGCCTTACGATTTGCTTATCCGAAAACAGTTTAAATTTTCGAAATTTGAGAGCATTCCCATTCTTCCATAAATTTGTTCTACCCAATCACTCGACTAAGTAAACAAATGTCCACCTTCAGTTCTCGACCGTAGACCGCACTACACACCCCCCTCCCTCCTCCCTCTAAGAGGGGGCTGCCATATAAATGAAACACAAATTTCTGCTGACACGAGAATTAATCGAACAAATGAAATGAAATTTGGCATGTGGAGGTCTTATGGTGCAATAAATGAATCTATGGTGGTTAGATACTCCTCCCTCCTCTCTTAAGGGGAAGGGGCGCTGGTTCTGCCATACAAATGAAACACAAATTTCTGCATTACTCGAGAATTAATCAAGCAAATGAAACCAAACCTGGCATGTAACGTAACGGAGAAACATGTGATTTGCAAGAGGTTGAAAAATCTTGAATGAGAATTGTGTCCGAAAATAATCTGATATTATAATGTCGAGTTTTGCTAGAAGTACTAGGAATTTTATAGTAAAAGGTAATTTTAAAGGGTAGATTAGAAGATCAATCAATGAATAATTCTGCGATTGGATCCATGAACAGCACTTAGTAAGAAAACGTGGATGTGATAACGAAAAATAAATTTTGGACGGGACGAAGTTTGCCGGGTCAGCTAGTATTAAATAAAAATGGACAAATCTAAGTCTGAATGATGGATAACGTGAGAATCGCTTGTGAATACCCAGCAAACATAAAATTGTAAAACTTTTGCTCATGATTTAGTCGCACATGAAGGCGTATAAAATCACAATCGTATAAAATTTAAAAATACTACTTTGTTTGTAGCAACATTTTCGTATACGGCTTCATATACGCATATATCACCTCCAATTTTGAAATTTTGTACGATTCAGTATTCGCTAGGTAGATTCGAGAACATTTAGGGTGTGAATATCCCTCAATTAGGAACTGAAAAACGTAAGGTTAAAATACGAAATAAAATTTTTGGACATAAATTTTCAAAATGAGAAGCACCAGAGTAATGGATAATCAATGAATTTATGAATACAAAGATTGAAGTGATGGGAGGTTCAAAAGAAGAATGGTATAGAAATGGGATAATTGCAGTTTAAATTTTTCGAAATATGCTGAAGGAGCTAGTAGCTGTTTCGAATGGTTAGAGTTGGAAAACAAAAACAAGAAGATAGAAATTGAGGAAACAACAATCTGATAAAATAACAGAAAGAATAGAAAAAATCAATGAATTTATGGTAAAGAAGATATACAGATACTAAAAAACAAAGTAAACATGAAAGTAGTATTCAAGAAAGTTGATAAAATAAGAAAGATGTTAAACTAACAAACTAATACATAATTAGGAAGAAAAATGATTTGGAAGATTTCAAGAACACATGAAAATAGGAGAAAAGAAGATGAATTTGAAAAAATAAAGGATAAAATAATTGAAGATTATTTTTAAGAACACTATGCATAGTTCAACAATTTTAAAGGTTTGGTCATTTAAAGGTCAACATTCTACGAATACGTGATTTGACATTTTAGAATAATAAAAAAAATAGAAAAAAAGTATATCTTAAAAATATAAAAACACAACCTTTCTGAAGAAAAAAATACGAATCTTGCATTGATCGATAAGAAATATGTTTTGAGAGGTTCGAGCAAAAAAGGAGTTAATTTTCGTTTTAGCTAGAACTGTTGCATAAGCAGACCGAATAAATCGTTTTGATTTTTACTAGTGCCCAGACCACATCAAATCCTAAATTATCTTTTTTGTATAGGGGGATCTTTTCCAGGCTCCATAGGATCCACAGAACAGTTAAGAACAATCCGTGCATCCATTTGTTGCATGTCTCGAATTCGGTTCCACACAAGGAAATTTGACCACCACTGAAGAAAGAGGAGAAGCAGGGGATGCCCCTCGAGTCCAGAATAATTTATCTTTGTTCTCAGAATATCCAATCGCCAAAAACGAAATAAGAGAATCAATTGATATGCGTTTATAGTTAGTGTAGTTTTCTTCCTTTCTTCAGTGTTTTTTTTTTACCATGTAATATCGCTCAGACGCGGGGCTTCCGAATTGAATTGCATTGAGAATGGGGAAGATTTACTGTCCACAGGAGTGCATTGTGTGTTGTTTCTGAAAAAAGAGAGAAGAACAAGAAAGAAACCAGAACAAAACACATAAAATCATGTTTTCAGAAGCGATTCAAGGTCGATTTGACATACACATACACGAAGCTGGTCGTAAATCTGAACCTCCCATCCAATGAATTCTGGTTTATCACCGCATTAGATCACTCGGAAAAAGCCGCGATGCACTTACTTTTGAGTCGACTTAGATCGAGTTCCGAATTTATTGCACACGCTTGCTAGCTTGCTAGCTTCGCTGGAAGATTAGCCCATTATAGTCGTCGAATGGAATGAGATCAGTCCCATCGAATGAGTGAGATCAATTAGCGGTGGCTTCAATGCTGGAATCAGATCAAATTTATGGTTCCAAGCTCTCAACGACAGCGCGGCCATTCGGAAGATGAAAACGGGCGTTGGTTTCCCGGTTGAGAAGCGGGTTTCCAGTTACGAGGATGTCGGGAGACGCACGCACGCACACACACACACTGGTCCACAATACGACTTATTGTGTTTCGTTGTTGCGAAAATGCGGGACGCATTTCTTTGTCATAGGGATAATGCGAATTTTTTTCCTGCTCTCTATGCATGCTCCAAGTTTCCCGAGAAATCGCTTAATCACCCCGCCAGCGCGCGATGTAGATGAAGAAATAAAGCAAGGATTATTAAACCCCACTTATGAGACAGCCAAAGATGAGTGCTGTGCTGTTGCTCGCTGGCCGCCGCCACAAATGTGGTGGACTCCGCGGATCCTTCCGCGCGGATGCGACGCCGCCGCTGCCGCTCCCCGCTGTTTTCATATCGTCATTAATGTGCCGTGTTGTGTACAAGCCTTTTAGTCCGAAACAAGATATATTACCGGGACTCCGTCGTCGTAGGTTGTGTGTACTGCTCGAGGCAGGGCCCGAGACGACGCTGTCTAACGCTCGGCACTGTGAGCGTGGAGCGCGGTCGGCTTTATTGGCTTCGTTATCTTGTTTCTGCGGCCCATGCTGGAACATAACCGGCTCCCGCCGACAAGAGTTTGAGCAGTGTTTGGGACACACTGGGGGGAAAGGTGGTCGTGCGGCTGCTGCTGCCGCTGCTGCTGAGATGAACAATCGCGATGCATTCAATTGCATGTGCATGCTGGATATTCGCTGGGCACGCGTGGGCAGACCTGAGAACGTTCCTCTCTCTCTCGTGTGCGCGCGCGCTCGAGATGCTAAATTTATCATTGTTGTTAGCCCGCAGTTACGGGCCTCGCCGATCCACGCGGATGCTGTGGGGGGCTCGGACCGAGAGGGGACAGCAGCGCGCATACTACATATATTTGCGGGTTGAAAACCGGTGCAAACTAGTCCTTCGCCAATGGGGGAGGAGTGTTTGTCCGCGCGGACTTTGCGATGAATCGCGTCCATTTGGTCCGAGGGCCCGTGATACGGGCGGTGGTTATCCGCTAAATTAGCTCTATTGCGGTATATTTATAAGTGCGATGGTTTTCCAGCGAGTGGAGCGGAAAAATATAAGTGAAATTGCGTGAAGCGATTTTTTAGGTTCATGAGGGGCAATAGAGGCTGTTATACAATCTTCCAATATCTCGTTAGTCGCATTTGTTCGAAGAAATTGTATTTTTCTTCCGAGGATCTTTTAATGTTAATCAAAAATTAACCTGTCCGAATACATGAATCCATTCTTTTAGAATTTGAGTATCTGTGTCTGACAGTGAGTTTATATTATAATTATCAATTTTGGCGAAAATGTTAATCTGACAGAGAATAATTCTAGATCAACATGTCAATAGGGCCTATCTTCTTTGCTCGATTCTCTTCATCGACTTTCTCTTTCGATTATCACGGCCTTTCAAACAGATTTAGATCCAGTTTTGCCATGTAGTTTGATAAACGAGGTCCCCTTTCACACTTCTTATCGTCGAACACATCTGGAAATGTTGTTACTGCTGAGTTATTAATGAAAGAGAATGTAGATGAGTAGAATCGATCAAAGAAGATAGGCCCTTTTGACATGTTGATCTAGAATTTGCCACCCAAGCGCGAAAGTTGCCACCAGACGGTCGCCACTGTACATTTTTTCATCTCGGATTCTGGTTCATTGCAGAAGTCCGGCTGCCACAATGAAATCTGTGTTTTGGTTTAGATAATATTTTCATCTTACTTTATTTTCAAGAACATCTATACACTTGAAAATTTTACATTACATATGTACATTCGGGACTGGTAGCGAAAATGAACTTGCAAACAAGTTGTTCAATTTTGATTTATTCAAATAAATCATTTTTAAATGGTTTCAAAGTAGTTTCCTTCATCTCCAATACACTTTTTACATCCCTTTGATAGAGCTCATCTTAAGAAATGGTCTTCATCGCTTCGCCCTCGTGTCGCCAACAAATTCCTTCTGATATTGTTCTAATTTTCTAAATCAGGTGAATATGGCTGATGGTTCAGGGTACAGGAGAGCCCTACATTTTGGGTTATTATATTCGGGTCGAATTCGGTGAGTTCTGCTGATCAAATTCTACATATTTACTTTGCGGTCTAATATAATATTCTCCAGTAACCGTCTGACCAGGTGGAACACACACTTCACCGATTTGAGTCCCGGAAATTAATTTACACAGAAAATCCTACTAAAATATTATTGACGCAGGCTCGCTTAGTTCGGGAAATCTCTCAAGTTTTGTATCAGGAGGTAGAGGAAGAGAAAGGGATAAAGGACGAGAGAGGGAGCGAAAGAGATAAAGGACGAGAGAGGGAGCGAAATAGATAAAGGACGAGAGAGGGAGCGAAATAGATAAAGGACGAGAGAGGGAGCGAAAGAGATGAAGGACGAGAGAGGGAACGAAAGAGATAAAGGACGAGAGAGAGAGCGAAAGAGAGAGAAAGATAGAGAGAGGGAGTGAAAGAGATAAAGGACGAGAGAGGGAGCGAAAGTGAGAGAAAGATAGAGAGAGGGAGCGAAAGATAGAGAGAGGGAAAGAAAGAGAGAGAGAGGGAGAGAAAGAGAGAGAGAGGGAGAGAAAGAGAGAGAGGGAGAGAAAGAGAGAGAGAAGGAGAGAAAGAGAGAGAGAGAGAGAGGGAGGGAGAGAAAGAGAGAGAGAAGGAGAGAAAGAGAGAGAGAGAAAGAAAGAGAGAGAGAGGGAGAGAGAAAGAGAGGGAGAGGGAGAGATAAAGAGAGAGAGAGGGAGAGAGAAAGAGAGAGAGAGGGAGAGAGAAAGAGAGAGAGAGGGAGAGAGAAAGAGAGAGAGAGGGAGAGAGAAAGAGAGAGAGAGGGAGAGAGAAAGAGAGAGAGAGGGAGAGAGAAAGAGAGAGAGAGGGAGAGAGAAAGAGAGAGAGAGGGAGAGAGAAAGAGAGAGAAAAAGAGAGAGAAAAAGAGAGAAAGAGAGAGAAGAGAGAGAGAAAGAGAGAGAAAGAGAGAGAAGAGAGAGAGAAAGAGAGAGAAAGAGAAAGAGATAGTGAAAGAGAGAAAGCGAGAGAAAGAGAAAAAGAGAGAAAGAGAAAAAGAGAAAGAGAGAAAGCGAGAGAAAGAGAGAAAGCGAGAGAAAGAGAAAAAGAGAGAAAGAGAGAGAAAGAGAGAGAGAGAAAGTAACAGGGAGATGGAGAGAGGAAAAAAGGAAAAGAGAGAGAAAGAGAAAGGGAATCATACTAAAATATTACTAACACAGGTTTCCCTTATTCATTTTCGTGAAATCTATCAAGTTTTTTTTATCAAAAGAGAGAGAGAGAGAGGACGATTGTGGGAGAGAGAAAGAGGGCGAGAGAGGGAGAGAGATAGGACGAGAAATGGAGAGAGGGATAGAGGTAGGACGAGAGATGGAGAGAGGCCTTGAATCACTGCGACATAATTACAGTCAAAAATAACAGTACAAGGCGAAATATAGACATTTTTTTTGATTATTTTAATTTGTTCGAAAATATATATTTTGTGTAAAGAATAGGTACAAAAATGTAAAAATCGTCTTATTTTCTTTCACTATAAAGTAACGTTTCGATTATAAAGGATGTTCAAGAGGCACTTCAAACTGTAACTTCGAATTGAAATAAACCACAGATAAATGATGTTAATTAACATAAATTTGGTTTCATTATAAACACTAAATGCTACACTATAGTAATCGCTTTAATCTAGCTTTCACAGTGCATAAAAACAACAACAATATGGGCGTGTGATGCAAAAATACACAAGCCCTCTCCGCTCTAATGGCATGAAAACCCGACACGGTGTATCATTTATCTCGAGTTTCATCCAGGGATTTGAAGCCAACAAAACAACAAAATCTCACCGTGGCGTGTAACATCTCCCAACACACAACACACTGTTGACAAAACCGCAAAACCGCCGCATTAAGCCGATATCAGCATTGCGAAAGGCTGTTGACTGCTCGCTGGGTGGAGCGAGACGTTGTAACAGCTTTCGATGGTGACAGTTGTTATTTGCTGCATCGTGAAGTGTCGACATCTGTCAACTTATCTTATCTTCTTTGTTTTTAAGAGGCTTTAAAAGTTGCAGTTCATTCGCCTCTAATCTGTCAACCAAATATTGTTCACAAGTCTTTATGTTTTGCACAAGTTGCAGCACTTGTTGTGACAACAAGTTCAATTTTTACTGCGTTCAAAAACTCGAGTTTCGTTGCACCATTTGCTCCCGCAGTTGATTTTCGGTTTCCATTGGAAGAAAAGTGTACCTGAAGTGCATCGGATAGATTTTGTGGGGAACTGTTTGGACGATTTGAAAGCGGTGATTTTAGCGCTAAAGACAACCCGCGCTCGAATCGAACAAAAAAGTTTGAAGACGAAGACTTAGAGACATTACTCGATCAAGATTCGTGTCAAATGCAAACAGAGCTTGCAGAATCATTGGGTGTAGCTCGACAAGCTTTTTCTAAACGACTCAAACCCGCAGAATCCAAAGGTAAGGAAATCGAAAGCGAGAGATGTCGAACGGCGATTCTTCATGTCCGAAATATTGCTTTAATGGCACCAAAGGAAGTATTTTTGCATCAAATCGTTACCGGGACGAAAAATGGATTCCTTATCGCAGTCCAAAATGCAAAAGATCGCGTGTAAAACCCGACCAACCGGAAACATCCATGGTCAAACGATCAATGGAGGTTTCTACAGGCAACAATTGATCCGTTTAAAGCGAACTATTGCCGTAAAACCTCCTCATACGACCGGACGCGAATTGATAAAACTCCAACGCTAACAACGCTCAGCCTCATGTTGCCGTTCGACAACCTCCGGGCCGTAATGGTAAAAAACTTTACATGTCCTTCGTGTTATTGTATGAAAGACAGCACACATTTCCTGTGGCATTCTTCTTTGTACACCTTCGAGTTCACCGTCTTGTTTGTGATAACACGGTTTATTTTCACTCTACTGATGCAAATACGTTGACAAATCATGAACTTCCAAACAAATTTATTTATATACGCAAACTGAAATCTGCCAGAATATCGCCTCATGCCAATGCTAGATTTTTTTTTGGCCAGGAAGCTGTCCAAAATCTAGTCTCACGTAAGTTTATCGTCAATGAGAAGACATGCTTGGTACATCATCAAAATCACGTAATGAAACCTCGTGGCGCGAGTTTTGGTCACTACTCTCTGCTTCAACATCCTGTTTGGTTACTTGCTTGTTCGACAAGAACGAAGTCCTGTTCGCAGACAGATTCTTCGAACGGTACACTACGTATTTCATTGCGATTTTATTATCTGACAGTCCGGGATTTTCTTCGATGCTTCTCAACACTTTCCAATTCAGCTGACGATCGTGTAAGTTCCACTACAAGATCTAGATTTTCGTCCCTCGTCTTCCGCCTGGAAGAACTTTTGACTTGTAGCACGAAAAGCGGTTAAAGTTTCACTGCCGAAAGAGCACAACTTTATAAACAAACTGCTGTCAAAAAAAATATAAATATATTGCAGCGGTCACTGAGCGTGCCGCTGTAAAATGTGCAGCCCGTGCGGATTTCGGGTGGACAATGCTTCAGATAGTATTCCAAGCGTGGTGAGGCTTACAAAGCTCAAATCAAAGTCGGTTTTGCTAATCGCACATGATAAGGAAGGGATAAAAGTAAACATTTCAATGACATTCGCCTGGTTTTGTTTTGTTGTCGAAAATCTCTTCCAATATATATTTTTAACTATATATTCTTCAGGTTCCCACAAACAATTTGTTTTCATGACGCTAATGACTTGGGACAGTTTAGCCTACTTAATCGTGCCAAACAGCAGCAACAGTGGCGCGCGGCATCCTTCTCCCCGGTAGCTCATCCGTTTAACCGATTTTGACGGGACCTTCCCATCGCGCTTGGGGTGATCCCCAGCTGTTCCGCTATCTCATTAGTTTCCAACCCATTCCGGCCGCCTTCCCGGACACATTTGTGAATGACACGCGCGCGCGCCCCTCCAGATCAGCGCAATCGAAAATCAAGTTATGTGGATCGGTTGGAGACCCCTCGTGAGAGGTCTTTCTCTCTCTCTCTCTCGAACGCACCTCGATCGGCAGGGGAAAGGGCCGGCCACCAATAAATCAGGCGCTGCTGCAACCACAGCTACGCGTCTCCATTGATGCGACTGAAAAAGCGGCGCGGCGCAGGGGCCCAAAATTGGGAGCACGTTAATTGGACATAATTATGCGCGAACTGCTGCGGGTATAATTAAAACGGTTAACGGGGCGGCGGCAGAGGTAGTTGGGACGGCGACATCGACGGATTTTTGTTGGCTTGTGAACCGTGGAGTCGAGATTTTTGACGGATCTCTTTGCTGTTGGAATTTTATATCACTTTTTGGGTCGGGGCTCGTCGCCGACAAGTCTTTTTATTTGCCCACGATTATTGTAGGTACAAGCGCACATAAGGCGAATGATAAATGGAGAAGTCCATTACGATTTTATTTTCGTCCTGCGAGGTAGCAAAAAATCATCGCATCGATAAAAAGCTTTTCCTCGAAGCTGCGGTCGAAAACAACTCCCCTTTAATTGCTGACGGGGCTCTGAAGTGTTACGCTTTTTATCCATCAACTATGTGTTAAAGTACAACAGATTCCTGTCACTTGCGCGAAGCTCTAAAGTCGACCCACACTCGGTTCGGTTCGTCGTAAACCGCGCTTCAGTTTTCAATTAAGTCGAAATTAATTGCAGTTGCGCGCTGTCCGTTGATTGACAGTTTTCGCCACGGCCCCTTCCACGTGAACGCTGGTACCCCATAGTCAGTCTACCTTCTAGTTTGGTATACAATATGGGTGGCGAGACCTGAAAGCTACTTCATCAGCGCAGTCCATTACGCGCTCAATCATACTGCTGCTGCGCCCCTAGAAGTGCAATCGCGCGATTGATGGATAGTGGTTTCAAAAGGCGCGAGATGCCTACCCGAGGCCGCCCACCAGCGAGACCGGGAAGTGCATTGTTGCGCTCTTCACATCTATGAACGCATGACCTCTCCTTGGCGATGGTTCTAAAATTAGTTTTGCGTAGGCGAACGGGGAGGGTACTCCCAGATTCACGCCACAGTGAGAAGCACTTTCTAAAAGCTGTTGGAAGATAACGATCGGAGATTAGCCGGTGGTGTCTGTTGTGGAACTCTAAGGTGAGCAAGATGAAATGGTTCCACACACTTCTCGGGTTCCCCGCATCTTGTTCCGCACACAAAACGCAGCAGCTTCCACGCGTGCCCCTCTTCCACAAGGGGGAGTGCGTCGCGGGGTCGTGTTATCGCGAAATCTTTTCGCAGCAGCTGCAACGCTACCAAACGCGCTTTTTTAATGAGACTTTGGAGCTTTTATTATTAGATTTGTTCGTGGCTCAACAACACAACGGTGGAACAGAGATTTTATCGGCTGTGCGGCGAAGGAGATGATTTCGCTAGCTTTTAATTACCGATCGATCGAGTTTTCAGATCTTGACAGTCGTGTTGTTCCCAAGTGTCCCAATGGTTGGCAGCAAAAGCGAAAGTAATTATATAATAATATATGAATCAAAAAGTACACGACCTGAGGGTAACACGTTTGCAAACTACGCAGCAGTCTGCTGTGGGACTCTATATGTCCTTGATTGGATTCAAAGGTTTGTTTTGCTTTAGAGTATGACGCCGTCCATTCGGCCCCGCGACTGTGGAGCCGCTCAGCGCTTAGTCACTTAGTCACACTGTCTCGATTCGGATGCTGGGCGTTTTAGAGGCCAATGTGGTTTGCAGCTGCGCACGAATGGCTCTCCTCTCTAGCAGGATGTCGAAGATCGTGACGCAAGCGTCTTGGTGTAGCGTAGTCAACTGTGGCGACAGGCTATGAACGTTAATATCGAGCATTTAATTCAGATCGTCAGCAATTTTATTTATTTGTTTTTTTTTGCTTCGGGCCCGAGGCACATAATCCTAAGCCACCCGAAAAGATGCTCATATGGTACTGCTTCTGAAAGATCTCGAGTAGATAAATCACTCTCCGTTACGCCACTTTCCCACCGCGCTCTGTGTGAAAACGTGGCGCGCTGTGGTGTAAACAAGGTTTGTTTTGGTTCTGAGTCAGCTAAAAAGTGTTTATTATTTCGGTTTGCTGGCCGCCCCGAAAAGGCTCGCGTTACAATTCTTCCCGTTTGTGCTCGAGGGCTGCTTCAACAGTCTCCGGAACAATATATCGAGATTGGACATAATCGTGATTTGGATTGATCAGAACTACCGAATAAAAGAAAATTTTGATAAGTTGGGCGTGAACAGATGTTTAAAGTTTATTAAACCTCATAATACCCGACATGGACCATTTTCGTTCACTTGTATGAATGATTTTTTGAAAGAACGCTGTTCTTTCAAAGTTTTTTTTTGTTAGTGTGTGATTGGATTAGTATAAGTATAAATATAATTCTATAGGGATTCAAATGAAATTCAACTTTTTTGATTTTGTTGGTGGTTTTAAAAGAACCGGGACGCCTTGGTTTTGCGTCCGTTTTCGGAACCTCATTCCGATCATCACAAATACAATCGAGTACAAAAGTACTCGCAAGTTGCATGTAACATTATCGAGAAGAGTTGTGTTATAGCAGAGATCTTACCAACCAACTCCACAATGTACTTCACCCTGACGTCTATCACACAGACTGTTGTTAATTTGATATAACGAATTATTGTACATAATTTTGTGTTGCATACAACATTCATGAGAACTAAAGATAAAAGAAAGCTCGCAAAAAAACTTCTAAAATCTCTGGTTACTTATCCTATTTTCAGTATGTTTATTTCGTTGTGCGAAATAGATCCATAGTATTTGCCACGAATATCTGATAGATTTTGAGATAGGACGTGATCAACCTTTGGCTGGTCGCATGTCACTCATAGTGACTCGTTCATTAGTGTACCTCCGACATGTAACATTTCCTAACATCGGAAGCGGAACTTTCCCAGCCCCTTGATGTATCCCCCCAAACAAAAGCACCCCCCCCCCATTAATCATTTCCCCTTTCGTTCGAAGAGGAACCATTCGAAAGGAAAGATTAGGCCCCCACTGTTGTGGACAGCGCAGATCGGTCACATCGCGACGCCCAAAAAACGTCATAAATTAAATTGCTCAATTATACTACTTTGTCAATTTCAAGTCCCACACTTCAAACTTCAGAGCCCATGGCCGGCCCTGGTCTGGTGGTGGAATAATCGTCGTCATCACCCTCTGCCCCGGGGGAAAGATCGGAAAAGAAATTTACGATCTCAATTCATCAAACGGCCAATCCGTCCGGTTTCGAACTGTTCCGCGGAGATCTAGATGCACGTCAACGAGTTCTCCTAGCAAGAGTAACTCGCCGCAATAAATAACTCCAGCCCGAGTGACCGAACGAGCGACAGTGGAAGAGAGAGGGGGATGGGAAAAGTCCAAATGTCATAAAACAGTTCAACCTGTGTTGGGTGGAGAAAAGAGAGATGGAGAGAGCGTCGTTGGGTTGACGGTGATGAGGGCACTACTTTCACTTCTAACCCGATGTTAGAGATTTTATTTCTGAGTGTTATTTTTTTTTTGTTTTCCAAACGATCCTCTTAATGCTTCACGCATGGTAACAAAAACAAAAACAACAACAATAGAAACAGCACAGGGACGAAGAAGTTAAGTTTGTCATTCGGCGAACCGCCTGTGAACCGGTTCCGGCTCTCGCAAAGTGCAGCATCTTCCTTGCTCTCGACTCGAGCGTGCGTGCCATCTTTTTCGGATCTCTGCGTGTGTGTGTGTGTGTATGAGTGTGCGAGCGTTCCAAGAATGCTGAAATAAGCCCTAGAGGCCCAAATACGGGTTTTTGAGTTTTTTTTGTGTTTGTTGATCTCTTCCATTCGATCCATACCCAACCTTGGCTGGTCTGCCCCTCGTCTCTCATTCTCTCTCTCTTGGTGGAAAAATGTGTGTACACAGCGAAAAAGTGCTGTTTTTTCTTCCTCTCTCTCTTCTTTCTTACATTGTTGCCATATTTCATTCCAGTTACTCAGCACTGATCTACACTCTGATCGGATGCTCCGCAAGTGTTGTTGTTTCTTGCTGTTGACAGGGCGAATTCGAGAGGAAAACGTAAGCTACGACAATTGATTGTCGTTTTGTGTGTGTCAACATTGGACCGAAAAATTGCAACCCTGTCATGAAACAACTGCAAATAGGGATTTTTTTTTATCCTGAGTCAGTCATAGGTATGTTCACCGAATTATTAAAAATTCAGTGTTTTTCTCGCGTCGGGAGAATACAAGATTTGCTTCCCGAGAAGGAATCCTGTGAAGTCATTCTACTTGAGGGGGAACCATACGAATACAACGCGGAATTTTTGCTTCCCTACAACCTGTATTCACCATATCAGCTGGTCACGTCATTTTTGCGCGTCGAATGCCGATCGATCGATCGTATTGAGAGCGCATAATTGGGTTGATTTGCGAGTTGTCACGAACTTACGGGTTTTTTGATGATTTATTTGTATGTTTTGTGTTCAATTCCCGGGTCCTTTCTCGTGATGGCACGATGAACCGTTAAACTGAATCATTCTGATTACTGCCAATAAGACTGACAATTAAATCGAATGATTGGTCAGTCTGATTGGCTTCAACTTCGCGCCAATTGGCAATTGCGGCGCTCTCTGAAGGCACTCTCGGTCACCCCCTGGTTCCACTGACAGGAGAAACGAGGGGTATAACGCTTAATTCAATTTATTTTCTCCTTGTCTCACTCGCACAGATCGAACGATTGGTGAGAAGACCACAATCGACTGCGTGCTGCTGCTGCTCATGAAAATAATAATTCCAACCAACCGATTGGGTGATCAATTTGCAAAACGACGAGAAGAGCCAAACAAAAAGTGACAGGTGTCTGCGCGCGCGGTCGAAAAGCAAAACCGATTATGACCGTTTGATTCGGCACATTGACATTCCCCGTTCGCGCTGACATCCGCGTGACCTCAGCAACGTTTCGGATTGACCGCCGCTGGCGGTGTCCGCGTGCGTTGTCCGTCCATCTGGATAAAACCACGGCTTACTTTTAGTCAAATTGCATCTTATGGATTTTTTCGGTGTCTTTCTTTCAACTTTATTCGACTCCTAATCCGATTGGGGTGATGAAACACATCTGGTTTCACTCGCGGAGGAACGCGGTTTTGTTCCGGACAAGTAAAAGTCATTAAGATAAGCCGTTCCTTTTTTTTTTTTGGGAACAAGAAATTCGAATTTGCAGAGTGAGACTGCGACGACGACGAAAGTTTCCACCAAAGTCGCCCGAGGTCTCCGGATGAGCGGTGTGAACATTTCGGTGGAAGCTTTCGGTCGGATGTGGATGTTTGTACAATGTTTCATCTTGTGGGGCTATTAATGCCATCGGGTTTCTCATTATGCATCAAACGTCCGTGGCCCCGATATCTTGGTCCAACATAGTTCGAAGCAATCTCGGTGGAAGAAACAAAAACACGGACTTGCATGTGTTATTCCCCAGGACAGGAAGTAGTAAAAATAGAGGTGTGAAACCAACGAAAACAGAACCAAAAACTCAACTGGGCGGCAATTCGGAAAAGAATTGAAGAATTGAGCATAAAACAATTCCCCGATATTCTTCCGTTTTTTTTTGTTTTAGTTTGTACTGTTTCTTTTTGTTCTTCTCCACTGTTTCACAATTGACTTGCGTTTGTGTGATGAGCTGCTGGAAATGTTCGACGAAAATCCACAAGAAATATCTGATCTTCGACCAGTGAAGGTCACGTGGAGTATTTATCTCATCGTTCGCACGAATGTGTTTCTACCGTTGTTGGTTAACAACTGATAGATACACAGATCAAAATCCATAGTTTTTTTCATGCTCCGCTTTCCATTCAGCGCGCATCAAGAGCATTTGCACAATATCAGTGTCGGTCCCAGTTCCCGAAGACACTTATTGTATAAATAGAAAATAGTCAGCAGTTCGTCTAGAAAGTTGTCAAATTTTGTAAAACATCCGAAAACAAACCATATGTATTTTTATTTTATTATTTTATAAATGTCAGTCTCAATCAGGCAGCATTTTCCTATCAAAAGGCCTCTAGGGACCGACGCTGGGCTCAACGTGTTAATTTATTTTTTGATAAATATCGATGATATAGAAAATATAAATGATATAATGATATAAAAAACTAACTTAATACTTCGTTCAAAACACAAAAAATCGTTAGTCTATAAGGATAGGGAATTCGTTACTATCGAATCATTGGGCCTATTTTCGATCTTCTACCATGAAAATGAAAGATGATTGAACTTTGGAAAATATTGGACTGCATTCCAAATATCTACTTTTAGGAGAAAAGTAAAAGATGGTTTCAAAACCCGACAGACCCTAGTCATTCATATGATTTTTGGAAAGCTGATACTTTTTCTGACATAACATAGACACAAAACAACAATTTTATTAGCTTCCCAATCAGCTTGAATCTAATCCATATCTCAAACAGTCGAAAAAAATGAGAATTCGAATAATCGACTTATGGGCAATATAAAATTGAAAATAAGAAATTGAAGAAATGAAAAAATTAAAAGTAAAAAAAAAGAATTGCAGAAATATAAAACAATTCAAAATTGGAAAAAAAATAAAAATTCAAATTATATAATTCAAAAACTGAAAAAAGACGAAATTAAATAATCTGAAAAAATGCAAAAAAATTAAATTAAAATTTAAAAAATATATATAATCGAAAAAAATCGAATAAAATTATTGCTTAAAAAATCAAAACAATTGAAATATGAAATTTAGGATCCTTAAATTTAAAAAAAACTTAAATTTAAAAGAAAAATCCGAATCATAAATAAAGATGTAAAAAATGAAAATAAAACAAGGGCTCTAAACAATGGAAAATAGAAAATAAAAATAAAATTAAAAAAAACAAGAATCTAAAAATCGTCAAATAAAAAATTTTAAAACTTAAAAAAAAATAACAACGAAACAAACAAAATCGAAAATGTCTAAAACCGATGGATTAAAAACATCGAACATCTGTTGCAGGAAAGGAATACGAATAGGAAGAGTTAGGTGAACTTTGACCGATGCGATTGATGACAGATTTGTGGTTCTAGATATTCGATTTTTTTTTATTTCTGATTTGCTGTTTTTCACATTTTTCAGATTTCGATAGTTTTAAGCTCTTTGGTTTTTTTATTTTAGCTTTTGAGATTTTTGAGTTTAGAGATTTCGGTTTTTGTATTTTTTTTTTACTTCGAAATTTTCGAATCTTTTGAGTCGAGAATGGAAAAATCGATTCGAGGATAAAAAATTGAAAAACTAAAAATCCAAAATCTAAAAAAAAAATACGAGATTCCAATTTCTATTTTTTTCAATTTTTTGATTTTCGATTCGATTTTTCTGTTCTTTATTCGCAAATTTGAATTATTCGGTTTTTGATTCAATGATTTTTCCATTTTTCGAACCGTTTTACCGAATGGTTTTTGTATCGAAAAGTTGAAAAAAATCAACAAATTGATTAAATAATTTTTTTTGATTTTCGATTTTTTATGATTTTGATTTTTTAATTAAGGTTCTTTCAATTAATTTTTTTATTTACTGTTTTACTATTTAGTCAAATATTGAAAAAAATAAATTAAAAAAACCATAGCTGTGAAAACTAAAATTGAATATTTTTTTTTTAAAAGTAAAAAATTTGAAAATCTGGAAATATTGCAAAATTAAAAAAAAACAGAAATCTAAAAAAATAAATCCAAATTTAAAAATAACAAAAATAAAATCTGAAGAATATAAAAAAAATTAAATCGAAAGAAAAAAAAATAGTCTAAAAACGAAAAATATAAAAATTGAAAATCTAAACAAACATTAAATAAAAAATATAAAAAGATAAGATAAAAAATTGAAAATGTGTATACAGGGAAACTTCGATATAACGTACCCTCGTTATAACGTACCCTCGATATAACGTCACTCGATATAACGTACACATATCCAAAGTGTAAAGGACATTTTTCTTCAATTTTTTTTTCTGATAGAACAATGAATTATCTGTATTGTGATGCTAAAACAAGTTTTGTACCTTCAATCAATCCCGAAATACAGCTGGTTTTGTGATTCCTGATTCTAAATGAATCTAGCTTTAATCAACAGTACGAAGGGAAACATCATGAGACAGGCTGGCTTCGTCTTCTGATTGAAGTTATTCATTAACTTTACTAAAACAGCAACAAAATTATACTAATTATACTTATAGTACTTTATTATGCTTCGATATAACGTACAATTCGATACAACGTACAATTTTGAAAGTGAAATGTACGTTATATCGAAGTTTACCTGTATTAACATGAAAATCAAATAAAAAAATTAAAACAATCTAAGATATAAAAAATCTGAACAATAACGAAAAATTGAGGATTTCAAAACACCGATGACTTCAGAAATTTTAGATCTAAAAATCAAAAATTTGAAAAGAAATTAACACAGAAACAAAAAGTTGAAAATAGAAAAGTTACAAAACCACGAAAATAGAAAGTATAAATTAAAAAATTAAAAATCGAAAGAGAAAAAAAAGGAAAAACAATTGAATCGAAAAAAATGATGATCTAAGAAAGATAGAAAATATAAAAAAATACTAAAAATAAGAAAATTGAAGACATAAAAACTCTAAAACAGATACAAAGAATCTCATGAAACAAATATAAAAAAAACGAAAATCGAAAATTAAAAATAATTAAATTAAAAATATACAAATACAAACAATAATAAAAAATGGAAATCAAAATAATAGAAGTTAGAAAAGAACGAAAACCAAAAACAAACGAAAATTAAAACAATAGACAATTAAATCAGGCATTTAAAAAAACATTCAAAGATATAAAACATATTTTTTCAAGAAATCGTACGGAAAGTTTCAACAAAGTCAAACAAAAATATAAAAAAATATAAAATATAAATAAGCTGATTGCTTTTTTTTCGATTCTTTAATTATATGTTTTTTTTCATTTTTTATTCTTCACATTCTAATTTTATCAATTTTTTGACATTTTTTCTGCCATATACATCGGAAATATGAAAATTCAAACTGAAGTGAAAACTCAAAACAACAAAAATACAAAAAATTAAAATTGGAAAGAAGGAAAAAAATTTAATAAAAAAAAACTATCTAATCATGGAAATTCAAAATGGAAATAGAAAATATAGAATAAAAATGAAAAAAAAAATTAAATAAATTGAAAATCAAAACAATACGAAATTTTTTTTTTAAAAATAGATCAAGCATCTAAGAAATTAAAAAAAAACAAAGATATGAAACATCAAAAATATAGAAAATAACTAAGAAATTAAAACCAATCAAAATTAAAATCATTCGAAATGAAAATAAATCAAAATGAATCTAGAATCTAAAAAAAATCGAAAATAGAAAAATTAAAGCAAAAAAAACCAAAAACTTCAAACTCGAAAAAAATGACAAAATTGAAAACATAAAATCCATAAAACGAAAATCAATTTGAATTCGACATGACCATTTTCGCTGCCACCCTAATGATCATCTATCACCTCCGGAGAGATTCTGGTAAAAAATATTTTTTTCATGTGAAAAAGGTGTTTTATGACATTAAGGGGATGAATCAAAAATTTAATTCTTCTTTTATTTTCAATAAACGAAAAAATACATGCACAAAAAACGAATAAAATTTGCTTTTTTTTTTAATCGATTATATACAGTGAATAGAAATCGGAGACTGTATATAATCGAGTCCGCGCTGTAATAATAATGGATCGTAATTTGTCGTAAATTGTGAATTGTTAAGTTTTTTTTTTCAAACGACTCGTGAGTTCGTCGCTTGGTGAATCTCGAAAAGTATCTTCAGCTCGTTTTATTTCTGAGTTGTTCTCCTTCTCAGGTTGCCCATGGTGACTCTCCGCCGCCGGATGTTAATACACATTTACACATTCTTACAGAATACTTTGGGAAGTGCTGAGGGAATTGGTTACACAAGAGATTGCCGGCGTCCATTTATTTTCAATTTTTACGATAACCTACAAAATCAGTGGCCTACAACAATGGCATCCCTGTCACAGGTGGTCATTTGTGAGTGAGCAAGATCATAACAAGGTAGCACCAACGAAAGAGCCTCACCATTGGAGCAAATTGGGCCATCGAAATTAATGACAGAATTTCGGGAGATATCGAGTTGGGAAAAACAAAAGCGACGAACGCGCAGTGGTGATTACACGCGCGATTTTGATTCATTTGCTCCGCTCGAAACGAAACAAATACCGAAGCGAATGGACGACAGGCACAGGCTTTCCGAGGGAATGCCCCAGGAAGGCAGCCAGAAATTGCAACGGAACTGTGATTAAACTCGAACGCATTCAGAAGAGACGAGTGGATGGTTAGCAAAGGCTAGAGGGCAACAAAAACGTTCGTAACTTTGATGGATTAGGAGTTGAAAAGGCAGCCAGCGCTTAAGCTAGCCAACAGGTGTAAACACATTCGCTTCCAATAATGGAACCAGGCAGGTCCCCGAAGGGCAAGGCGATTTAAAGGGGGACGGGTGCACCCATTAGATAATTATGACGGTGACAAATGATGTCATTTACTCATTCACGACGAGATGTGCGGTGCTGTTTGCCTGTTAACAGCAGAAAAGAAACATTGCATAAACTTGCAACAATCGTCTCTCTCTCTCGCGGAGGTCTGAACACATGAAAGAAGTTTTCCCACCCATTCTCGTCTGTCCGGAAGGCGACTACTAAATCGATTACAAGAAGAAGGGAGAGCCTACAGACTTTCTACTCTTGGCACAAATGGGGGAGAGATGAAGCCGATAGATGCGATCCATGCGATCGCGAGCGTTTTTTTTTTTTTGACATTTCCAGCTCGCTCGATATCACGATTTTGACAGCGCGCGACACACATTGTTGCTGGGCTGCTGGCTGTTGCCATTCCCTCGTCTACGCGAGGGGACCCAGCCGATAACAATCATCACCGACTATGGTAGGGATTTTTATTGTCTCAGCCGTCGAACTTTTCCGTGAAGCGCTATAAAAAAAATCCAAAACCAAATCTGACCTTAATTGACTCTCTCTCTCTCTCTCTTCGAGCTAGATAGATGGTGGAGGATGTGGATATGGAGAGCACAAATTGCGGTTTCGATTATGTGTGTGTGTGTGTGTGTGTGTGTGTGTGTGTGTGTGTGTCGTAAGGCGATGATGTGAAAATGATATTTATGAGTGCCATTTTTCTCCCTCGCGTCTTCCTTTTCATTGATGGGACGCGCGCACTTCTCTACTCCCTTCTCAAGATAATGGAAGTTTGCGGTTCCAGACCTTGGGACACAAACCTCACCTCTGCTGAGGCCGTACATTATTTAGGGGTCCCACACGGATTGAATATCTGAAGAAAACAAATTCGATCAAAGAGAAAACCACAAAGAATGGCGACCGTGGCGGCGGCGGCGGTGGGTTCGTTGTGTTGTGTCTTGGGCTGCGATTGAAGGCCGTGACAAAACGCTCTTCCAAAGGACCCGTCATGTTCGCAACTTAGTAGGAATAATAATACGGTAATACGGTGGCCGGTTTGATGTGCGTTGAGTAATGGTCTAATATAATCACTTTACCTCAACGATACGTCTTTATCACTTTATGTGCATATATAGAGAAGCGTCAAAACCAATATAGCAGCGTAATTATAACATAGATTTTCCCGGGGGTGCATCACATCCAGCGGCGTCTCTGAACCTCTGTCCAGCCTCAGGCGCTAGAACAAAGCATGAAATTGTTTTTTTCGTATAATTCCGTAATGGAGCTCTAATAACACAATAACATTACCCATTGCACAGACAATAATCGTAAAACATAGACTTAAGCCCGGAGAGCACTCCGAAGAAAGGGTAAGAGCAATCCCCGATGGTGGAAACAGACGACATGATGATGACGCTGTTTCTATTGCTGCTGCTGTTGCTGCTGCCGAGTGGATAATAGCATTATCAACTGAACCTCAAGTTCATAAGGCGGCGGCGGCGGAGCAGCAGCACCCACCAATGTCTACGAGAAAGAAAAAAAAAGCGTTTTCCGTCGACCAGCCACCAACTGGGCCGAAGCAAATTGGCTCATTGTTTGTGCTATTAAATAATAATATCAAAAAGTTGGGAGAGGGCGGAAGGGCGGCGAAAAATAATGGTTATGATTTTATGACGACGATCTGCCGCACAAACGATGAGAGAGCCATAGCACCTAGTACCACCTTCTGTCCCCGTTGTCTTTCGCTGCAAAGATCTAATTTTTTCCGATGGGAGAATCCTTGCGAGATAGTTTCCACGCGCGGTAGTGTCACCTTCATACGCTGTTGATAGCGAGTCGCGATTGATTGAAACTGTGTATCGTATCGGATTTGGCCAGAAATTTTAATTAAATTTTGATTTAAATGTAAAATATATGGAATTAGATTCACTGAAAATTTCAAGGGCGGACGATAACAATAAATCGATATTTTTCATTCCAAACAGCTATGCTCGGTAAGAAGTCTTTTTGATGGTTTTTTCATCTTTGGAACTCTTTACGAAGGCTTTGCATCTTTGGAACTCTAGAGGCTAATCGAGAAACATGGATAATTTCGCACATTCTCGAACAAAATTTTCAATTTTGTTAGATTCTTTGATTGTTTTATATTTGATTTTATGTTATATAAACTTTCTCGTATTTTCGTTTTTTCGACCTTAATTTTTTGCTTTTTTTTATTCAAAATTCATTTCAAGTTATTTTTAAGATCTTGAATTTTTAGATATTTTTTTATATTTCCGACGAATTTTAGAATTTTTTTATTTTGAATATCTTTTAAATGTTCTTCTTTCAAAGGCTTTATTTTGTTTGTTTGATTTTAATTAAATTTTGATTTAAATGTAAAATATATGGAATTAGATTCACTGAAAATTTCAAGGGCGGACGATAACAATAAATCGATATTTTTCATTCCAAACAGCTATGCTCGGTAAGAAGTCTTTTTGATGGTTTTTTCATCTTTGGAACTCTTTACGAAGGCTTTGCATCTTTGGAACTCTAGAGGCTAATCGAGAAACATGGATAATTTCGCACATTCTCGAACAAAATTTTCAATTTTGTTAGATTCTTTGATTGTTTTATATTTGATTTTATGTTATATAAACTTTCTCGTATTTTCGTTTTTTCGACCTTAATTTTTTGCTTTTTTTTATTCAAAATTCATTTCAAGTTATTTTTAAGATCTTGAATTTTTAGATATTTTTTTATATTTCCGACGAATTTTAGAATTTTTTTATTTTGAATATCTTTTAAATGTTCTTCTTTCAAAGGCTTTATTTTGTTTGTTTGTTTTCTTTTTTTCTTCTTTATTTACGTTCTTTCGTTCTTTCTATCTGTTTTAATTTTATTTTTTTTATTTTAGTAGTTTTGATCTGTGTTTTTTATATTTTCGGATTTATTTTCGATTTTGTAGAATTCCTTTTTTTCCCTTTTTTTAATTACGATTTTAAAAGTTTTTTTTGTTTCAGATTTTTTTTTATTTTGGTTTTAGGTTTTCAAATTTTTTAGATCCTCATCAGAGATGATACGGATATTCCGTAGGCCTTTCCAACCAATATTTGCTATCCAGCCGGATATCGGATATTAGAAAGAAATCTCAATAATTTCTACTAGATTTCTTCAATAGAGCGCGGACTCGATTATATACAGTCTCGGAGTCTTTTTTTTTGACTGTACACTTATCCCCCTGTTTACACGGTACTTTTTTTTTTTTATCCAAAATATATATTTTTATTAAGGCTCATATGGCGTCAACCTGACGGGGCCGGGAGTTCAATATTTCGACAATGTTTGCCTTATAACTATGTTAGTAATATGTAACCGATTACTCGCGGTTGGCTCGAGGTTAGTATTACAAGTGTTTTCGTAATTGTGATGTTGCTGTCTTCAATGATCTGTACCTGTGCCCGACACGGGATACTTCCTATTGGGATGCAGCTGACCATTAATCAGCAACGCCCCCCTAGTCTGTACCCCATATCTAGCGTGGTGCGTCTTCTCGAGGAATCCAGGATAGAATGGTCACTAGCCGGCGCAATCATCAGCTCGTGTAGAGTTGTCATGAGCGGTACAACCTTTGGCTTTTGTTGAATCATCAGTGGACTGCACAACCTTTGGCCCGTGTATCTGTAAAGAGTGTGTGTATGTATTGCCGCGACTAAGTAAAAGTTTATAGATCGAATAGGAGGGATACGAAACAGGGACACAACGAAGGAAAAATCATTAAACGTTGACATCGGCGTTCCTGAGGAACAGGTATAGATGAAGCAGAAGATCAGGATCACGGCTACCTAAGATATCCCGGACGGAGATATCCGATTGTCTGCCTTTTGCTCTCAGTGCTCTAGAGAGCTGAGAGCGAGCAGCATGGAACCGGATACACGACCAGACAATATGCTCGATGTCGTGGTAGCCATCGCCACAATCACAAAGATTGTTTGCTGCGAGCCCAATGCGATAGAGATGCGCGTTTAGGTTGTAGTGATTGGACATAAGCCGAGATATCACGCGAATGAAATCACGACCGACATTCAATCCCTTAAACCAAGCTTTCGTCGAAACCTTAGGGATAATCGTGTGTAACCAACGACCGAACTCATCTTCACTCCACATGCGCTGCCAACTAACGAGTGTGTCCTGACGAGGAATGTGAAAAAATTCGTTATAAGTAATTTGCCTTTCAAAAAGTGTGCCTTCGGAAGCGCCCACCTTAGCTAGCGAGTCCGCTTTCTCATTCCCCGGAATCGAGCAATGAGAGGGAACCCATGCTAAGGTAATCTTGAATAATTTTTCGACCAAAACACTCAATAGATGTCTTATTCTTGTTAGGAAATAAGATGAGCGTTTATCAACTTTCATTGAGCGGATTGCCTCTATTGAGCTGAGACTGTCTGAAAAAATAAAATAGTGGTCGATGGGCAATGTTTCAATGATCCCTAATGCGTAATATATCGCACCCAGTTCAGCGACATACACGGAACAAGGATCTTTGAGTTTGAAAGAGGCACTGGAATTTTCATTGAAGATGCCGAAGCCAGTGGACCCGTTTATGCATGAACCGTCAGTAAAGAACATTTTATCAGATCTAACTTTCCCATATTCTGCCGAAAATATCTCCGGAATGTAATCGGAGCGTAGATGATCTGGGATTCCATGGATCTTTTGTCGCATGGACAGATCAAAATTGACAGAGGAATTGCAAAAGTATGGGAAGCAAACTTGGTTGGAGATGCCTGGTGAAGGGTGCACGTCATGGGTAAGGTACTCATGGTATAAAGACATAAAACTTGACTGAGGAGTCAGTTGGAGTAAATTTTCGAAGTTATCAATCACCAATGGATTCATGATCTTGCAACGGATGAGAAATCTGTAGGATAATTCTGTGAACCGAAGAGTAAGCGGGGGTACTCCTGCCAAAACTTCGAGACTCATCGTATGTGTCGAATGCAAACACCCCATGGCTATACGCAAGCAACGATATTGTATTCTCTCCAGCTTGAGAATATGAATCCTGGCAGCTGATCGAAAGCAAAAACTGCCATATTCTAACACTGATAATATCGTTGTTTTGTATAACTGAATGAGGTCTCCTGGATGGGCACCCCACCATGTTCCGGTAATTGTTTGGAGAAAATTGATTCTTTGCTGGCATTTCTGTTCCAAATACGCAATGTGTATTCCCCAGGTACATTTAGAGTCAAAATATACTCCAAGGTATTTGAAAAACATCGAGTGCTTGATCGTTTTGCCGGATAGGTGAAGCTGGAATTGGGCGGGTTCGTGCTTCCTAAAAAAACGACCATTTCGGTTTTCTCCGTAGAGAATTCGATACCCAGCTTGAGGGCCCACGTGAACAGATTGTTCATGGTATCTTGCAACGACTTTTGCAGAGCGACGGGATTAGTACCCGTGATGGAAATAACTCCATCGTCTGCAAGTTGTCTCAACGTGCAATCTCTAGTTAGACAATCATCTATATCATTGACGTAAAAACTGTACAAGAGGGGGCTTAGGCAGGAGCCTTGTGGGAGGCCCATAAAACTGTAACGAGAAGATTTCAAGCTGCCATGATTGAAAAACATGTGCTTTTCTGAGAGTAAATTGTACAGGAAATTATTCAGAATTGGTGAAAGTCCACGATTATGAAGTTTCTCTGAGAGAATTTCCATGGAAACTGAATCAAATGCCCCTTTGATATCGAGAAAAACGGAAGCCATTTGTTCTTTGCGAGCAAATGCGATTTGGATTTCAGAAGATAGCAGCGCGAGACAATCGTTCGTCCCTTTACCTCGGCGGAAGCCAAACTGCGTATTTGACAGCAAATTGTTCGTTTCGACCCACTTGTCCAAACGAAGTAGAATCATTTTCTCTAACAATTTACGAATACAGGATAACATTGCAATCGGCCTATACGAATTGTGATCGCAAGCCGGCTTGTTGGGTTTTCGTATGGCTATCACTCTCACTTGTCTCCAGTCATGCGGGACTATATTCAGCTCCAGAAACTTGTTGAACAAGTTCAGCAAACGATGTTTTGCCAAGTCGGGAAGATTCTTCAATAAGTTGAATTTAATCTTGTCCGACACGTTTCTTTTGAGCTTGAAGTGCGCTTTCGTAAATCAAACTCGATATAAAGTTATACTCTTCGAGTGGAGGAAGTTCATGCATTGAAACAAGTGCTTCAGATATTATTTCTGCAAATTTTCTCCAGTCAATATTTTTCGTGAGGTCATACGCAATATCGACTGACTCACGAGAACCTGATTCATTGGCGATCGATAAAATTATTGGCAGGTGATCACTACCGTGGGGATCTTGGATTACCTTCCACGTGCAATCCAGGGATAATGAAGAAGAGCAAAGTGATATGTCTAGCATACTTGCCCGTGCAGGAGGGTTGGCTATCCTAGTTGCTTCCCCTGGGGAACACGGTACTTGTTTTACACGATTTCGCTTTTGCACGGTTTATGAAATAACAAATTTTGAAGAACATGAAGAATGTATATATGTAGTTCAAATGAAAACAAGTAAAATAGGATCATAGTTTTGACTACGAGTGCGATTTTATGTTCCAGATTTGGTAGGTTATCAATTTAGTAGCATTTTTGGAGTCTTGATGTGTGATTTGTGTCAATTTTTCAAACTCTTAGAATCCCAGGAATATCTACAAAAATGAAAAGTACAGGAAAGTTATATCTTCGGCTTTCGGCTGAAAATATTTTTCATTAATTTAATGATAAATAAAGCAAAACAAATCTACGCAGCTGTTAATTGAATCTTTTATCGCTAAGTCTGAAGTCGAATCTGAGATCTTCCCGAATTCGTCGACTGTTGAACCTGAATCGCTACAGGAATGCTCAAGTGGTATAGATGACTTTATACTAATCAGAATAAAAAGACTGGTGATTTCTAAATTGGTGATAGCGAATAAACATATTAAAATTTAGTTTCTTGAAGAATTCTTTGTTTTATTTGTTGCTAGAATTTATAATATCTTCAGTGTAAACCGAGGGATAGGTGTATATAATCGAATCCTTGCGATCGATCCGAAATGTTTCCGCTTAACAGTCGATTTCGATAGCAAAGGGAATTTTTTTTCCTGAACGTGACGTTGACTATCGTTTTCGTTAAAACAGTCCTAAAAGATGTCGTGAGCTTCGCATGTAACGTTTAATTCAGTTTCGTCTCTTATGCTCCGTTTTGTTTGATTTGTGGTGAAGTAAGCGTACACTCTTCCAGATTATCATCCTTGAAGACAGTCCCAAGTTTTTTAATCTTGAATGAAAATACTTGTTCTTTGCTTATTTGAGTTCATAGTAATTACTTTTACTCGACTAGTTTTAAATTTGTTTCAATATATCCACAAAAATTTCATAATTGGAATGGAAAATATTTAATAGAAAAAAATCTGTTTAATATGTTCAATATTCATTGCAAAAAAGTTGATACTTTTAAGGATAATGAGGGATACTTATTCTGTACGGAAATTTGATCAGTTCATTTTTTTTTTATGTAAAGATGTGTTTATTACTTCTTGAAATGTAACTCTTTATTTGCTTCATGTGCACATGTAGCAAATAAAAATTCCCATAGTTTATCCCAGTTTCGTATTTGCAAAAAAAGGCCGGTATCCGGTCAATCCACTATCCGTTTCATCACTAATCTTTATTCTTTCCTAATTTCCTATTTTGATTAGATTTGTTTAAGATTTTTAATTTTTGGATTTTAGGTTTAATACCGAAAAAAATGAACAATCGACTAAACGAATAATCACAATTTTTCTAAAACGTTAATTCCCGAAAAATGGGAAATTTTGAAAATAAGAAACTAAACTTGTACAATTTAAAAATAAAAAAAAAATTATATTTTTGATTTTTCAGAATTTTGATTTTTGATATTTTTGAACTTATTTTTATTTCTATTTCCGTTTTTCTTCGATTCGATTCGATTTTTCCATTTTCTATTTATAGTTTTGACTTTTTTCATACTTTCGATTTTTGTTGTTTTGCGATTTTATTTATATACTAGCTGACCCGGCAAACTTCGTCCCGCCCAACATTTATGTTTCGTTATCACATCCACGTTATCTTACTAAGCGCATGCTTATGTCCAATCGCAGAACTGTTCATTGATTGATCTTCTAATCTACCCTTTAAAATTATTTTTCCCTATAAAATTTCAATACTTTTACCAAAACTCGACATTATAATATCAGATTATTTTCAGACACAATTCCCGTACAAGATTTTTCATCCACTTGCAAATAACATTTACATTTTTCCGTTACATGGATTAAATGTTTGGTATAGAAAATATTATAGAATAAAGACAGCCCTAAATCGGACAACTCCTTCCTCGAGTTTTGCTCTTATCAACACATTCGGCGATCCATTTTCATTTATACAGATAGAAGACGACATAGGAGTGCTTTTCATCACATTAAAATCCATTTCCACTTTCGAACGAAGACCAATTTCGTTACCGCAAACATCAAATGGACTAACAACGCTTGTCAATATGTAATTGTGGAACACACGCGAATTGAATTTTTCGAATTTTCCCATTTTCCTTTAGAGTTTTCCGAAAATTTTCAGTTGTCATGTTTGGTTGAAATATGTATTATTTTAATGGGACTCCCTCTCCTTTCCAGAGGAGGAAGGGGTGTCATACCATCATAGAAACATTTCTCGTACCCAAAAACCCTCACATCCCACATTTGGCTCCATTTGCTTGATTAGTTCTCGAGTTATGCAGAAGTTTGTGTTTCATTTGTATGGCAGCCCCCCTTTAGAGAGGGGAGTGGAGTGTCTAACCACCATAGAAACATTTATTGCACCCTAAAACCTTCATATGCCAAATATAGTATCATTTGCTTGATTGATTCTCGAGTAATGCAGAAATTTGTATGGCCTACATACCAATTTTAATGTCGATCGGTTCAGTAGTTTCCGAGACTATAAGAAACAGACAGACAGACAGACAGAAACCCGTTTTTATATGTATAGATATTTATCATGTTGTTTTGACTTTCGTTCTTATTTAAACAAAATTAGATTCATGTTTTGTTTTCTAACGCATATTTTTCGAATTTAAAATTTTCGTTTTTCAAATTTCGAAGTTTTTTTCTTCTATATTTCAGCATTTAATTTCTTTTAAAATTTTCGATTTTTCATATATTCGACTTTTTCAACACATCGGTTATTGAAATTTTTAATTTTTGTATTTATTTAAAATTTTTTTATCTTTGATTTTTCTAATCGTCGATTTTTCAGATTTCAAATTTCGGAACTTTTTTCTTCTGTATTTAAACTTTCAATTTCTTTTCAAATTTCCATTTTCCAAAATCAAAAATATAAAAAAATGCAATAACCGATGTATTTAAAAAATTGAGCACCTAGATTTTTCAAATACATCGGTTATTGCATTTTTTATATCTTTGATTTTCTTAATCGTCGATTTTTCAGATTTAAATTTTTTTAATTTTATTTTTATTTTCAATTTCCGATTAATTTGCGTTTTTGATTTTTTAGATGTTTTTTTTTATTTCCATTGTTCAGATTTTCATTTTGTTATATTTTCGATTGAATTTTTTGCGATTTTTCATTTTTTATATTTTGTTTTTTTGAATCATAGTTTTTTTGATATTTCCATTTTTATTGCTTTAAATTCAAATTATTTTTCTGAGATTTCTTTTTTTTTTAATTTTTTGGTTTTTGTGTTTAGGTTTTTCGATTTAATTATCTGACTTTCTAGATTATCATCTTATTTGAATTCTAATTTTAGGATTCTTTATTTTTCATATATTGTTTCTTTTTCAAATTTTGCATTTTTTCAGATATTTAAATAATTAATTACTTTTCACCGTTTGGATGATGGAAAGAAACAAAAAGAACAAGAACATTATTCAAAATAGATGAACACAACCCATTCTAGGTTAAAAATGAAAATTTTATAAGAAATGCAGATTGTTTTCTTTATGTAAATGCATGTCACTCGCATGACAGGCGGTATCAATGATTACCCCTTAAAACCTAATAACAGTTTTGGGTTCAATTGCTGTTCACGAAAATGGATTTTTGTCAGATCCTCCGGATTGTATATCAATACTTCAATGTGCTTCTTCCTTTTGGTTTTGTTAGTTGTGGACTTTAGAAGAATTGAATTCCGTAAATTTTCACTAATGTCGGGCTGTTGCCTCTGTAGTAACAGCTCTCCAAAAAAAAAAAAAAAAGGGCTTCCAATGAGACTGCATGAACTCCGAGACGTTGTTCAACACTTGTGCTGGGGCTCTATGGGAATACCACGAAAAAGAAAAACACAAATTCGCAAGCAGACAAGAAAATCCACACACGAGAGTTCGCCAGCAACAATTTCTCAATCATCCGAAACTCGCGCGACCGCGATCAAGTTTCCCTCCAACCAAACCACCCCGTGGTAACCTGACTGGTTGTGGCTACCTTCTCTGCGCGATCATCGGTTTGGCTCGAGTTTCAAGCCCCATAGCAGCGAGTGATGAGAAATTAGTTCGATTGGCAGTTCCTGCTGCTATGATGATGGGCCTTCAATGGGAGCAAAAATGTGTCGCAAGTTGTCCCACGAGAAGGTGAAACGATTGGGGGCTTATTCCTAGTAGGACTTCAACAGCGCTCTTGGTTGTGAGGCTGGGAAATAGAGCACACACACACATACACACACGCGAGAGTGACAGTTATGGCGCGGTGTAATTTGATCATGTTTACATGTCATTTTGGTCCGCTCAAAACGTGCTCAACAAGTGCCGTTATAGAACATCGAATTTGCACCCCGAAAAAAAACTCCCGTTCTCGACGGCGGATTACTCATCGCGGACAGAGCGGGAGCCGTTGCTAATAGGGCAAAACAAAATCCATTTGGTAATGGTTGTTTTCGTTTCGATTATTCTCAGCACGAACCCAAGTCGTTTCGGCCATTTTGGTGTCAGCGCGCAACGCTCGACCGAATCTTCGATTCGATAGAAAACTAATCAAAATTAGTTCACCGCACTGTCAGATGGTCACTTGATTTGATTCTCCACACTCCCAGAGTGTGTAGCAAGGGAATCAGCCAAAATGGCGGCTTGGTGTCCCAGAAACTGCGTGCGTGTGGCCATGTCGCCATGCTTGTCCCCATATGTACTTGTTTATGTGACAATTATGAACCTACTAACCATCATTATTCGTCGTTTTCTCTCATTCCAGCTGTACGTCGCGCTATACCGGCGAATTTTGTGAGTTCACAAACCCTTGCCATATCGGGGCCGGTCCCCGGTGCCAGAACGGGGGTACCTGCGAGGTAACGTCCCGCGATGGCATTCCGTCGTTTTCGTGCCGCTGCCCGATCGGCTACACCGCGAGTTTGTGCGAAATTCCGGTGAAAAACGCGTGCGACTCGTCCCCGTGTAGCAACGGGGGAACCTGCAAGCTGAAAACGCTGGACGACTACAGTTGTCTGTGCGGGACGGGGTACTCCGGTAAGTACGGCTTTAATTTTTTTGGTTAATGTTCTCAACGCACGGTTATTGAAAATGTAACAATTTAATGAATAAATGGAGACGAAAGTCTCCACAGTTATTGAAGGTCGTTTCCACGACTCTTTAGTGCTACTATAACCTAAATTTTTTCTCTTGTCCCGCAGGAAAATACTGCGACAAGCAGAACCTGTGTGCGTCGTCGCCGTGCCGCAACGGGGGCACCTGCACCCTGTCGCTGAACGGCCACGTCAAGTGTATCTGTCCGAACGGGTTCAAGGGTTCGACCTGCTCGGAGGACATCGAGGAGTGCGTGAAAAATCCCTGCGTCAACGGGGGCAAATGCGTGAACACGCACGGATCGTATCAGTGAGTACACCTCTTTTACACCCCTTCTTTTTTGTTGTTGTTGTATTTCAATTTGCCTGTTGCCCTACATGTGTCATCCACGGCTCAACGGTTTGCTGATCCCTCACGGACGAGCAGAAAAAAATGGCTTGCGCCATTGGGTCGGATTAGACGGGCAGCAGTTATTCAAACCGCGCCGTCATCGCCATCGACCGCTAGAAAAGGGAGCAAAAAAATGGTCATTCTCCTGCACTACGTTTTGGGGTCTACTTTCGTGTGATTCCAAGAGCCCAAGAACACGGATGGATCCGCGCCAAGTCAATGAACTATGAAGAGAAAAAGAAGCTTACGAATTTGGTTAATCTAAAGTTGCCCCTTCCCCTTCCTCCCCGTGTTTCACTGCCGCCTGCGGTGTGGTCCCTGTCCGAGAGTTGTAATGGTTCTTGTTGTTCACTTCTTCCTCGCTCTTCCTTTGAGCTGCTTTTTTTACGGACCGCACTGCAGATTGGTAAGTGTATGTTAATGTATTTTGATACGATGTAGCATGTTCCGCCCGTAGCATCGCGGCTTCGTCAATTTTGGGACAAAGAAGCAATCGCCGCTCAGCAACACGAAATCAGGAGAAGTACTACATATTTCAATTTCCTTTAAACCCCTCTCGTGCTCTCGTCAGAGGTATTCCCCACACAGGTATGTGTGTGTGTGTGGGTGTGTTTTAACTCTCGATCCGATGATGAAATATCGGACCTCTACCAAGAATTGAGACACTGTCGTAAAAATCAACTTTTTTACGAACTTGTTTCATGTTTCGTGTAACTAGATCCTTGGTGTACAACTTTGTCGCCGGATAATCGGACAGAAGAGAAACCAAATTTGAAAAAAAAAACGATCAAATGAGGGAGATTTCTCGATCGTTTCTTCATTTGGATACAGCTGTTATCAACAATAATGCGATTCACTCAGCGGATCGACAGATCTCTAGTTAAAACATTTTTCTTGGATGTTTCAAAATAATTTACCTTGGCTTCATTCTATTGATTCAACCACTTTTAGTCACTTCCGCGTCTCAGAAAAAGAAACCAACAACCCCTAAGAGACCATCTGCTGGCTAGTTTACGGAGTTCTCTGCTAATTATGATTCTGCTGCTTCGCCACAATTAACCACTGTTTGAAATCTGTACTGAGAATTGATCTTCCATCAGTTTTTGAATCGATTTTTATGGGCTCTTCTACCGATGTCAAAACTCGTCAAACGTTGTAGCGTTGAGTTACAACACATAACCCAACCACAACTTTTTCAGCGCGCGATTTCCGTTTTGTTTTTCGTAATCATGATGCAAATATCAATCTATGTTAATCAGGTTGACGCGCGTTGATTATGGCGATAAAAATCTCCGAAGCACATCTCTCTCGAGGATTAACTCAATTATCAAATGCCAATACGCCTACGGTTTTTTTTTTGGTTTGGGTTGTTGGCTCGCGCACGTGGCCTGAAGTTCATCGTAACTAAGATTGATGTTTTGATATTGAATATTCAACAAGTTGAACAGATATTTTGTTTTTTCGGTTCGGGTTGGCTCTCTGTTAATGCAAATATGGCTTCCGATGTTGTCGATTCTGTGGCAGATGACTATGATGAAAACGTTTCCATTTTTGTTTCTTCCACTATCCGGTGTGCTACAAATCGAAGCAAGTGCCATAAATTTTCTCACTCGTGGAGTTCAAATAAGTTTTCAAGATTGAAAGGCTAAATAAACTGAAAATGTCCAAAATGTCGACTATGAAAATAATCAATCATAACAAGAATTTATCATATCGTATTCTTAGAAGTCCATCATGTTGATTAAATTATCTGTCCTAGCTGTTCAACCAATAATCACTTCAAATATGATCTGTGTCATTAAACTAAATAACCTTTTGGATCTACAGCGTTTACCCGACTTCTATCCACCAGAAATACATTTATCCCAAACGCATTAACCCAAATGTGGCAAATATCTGAATTTAGTTCACTCGAAAATGCCATTTATATGAATGTGACATCTACTCGAAAGCAACATTTGTCCGAATGAAAGCGAAAAAAAAAGATTATGATAATGATAATAAATATTATTAATTCGAGACAACGTGAACGATTGCATTAATGATATTTAATAAAAAAAAAGTCGTTTATGTATATTTTGCCGATGAAACTATTTTTAAAAAAAGCCACGCCAAATCATCTGAAAAGCAGAAAATTGTTATGCGACTCTGTTCGATTTTATTCAAAAATTGATAAAGGGTGTGTCACATCAAATTGCATCACGGAAAAAACGCTGTAGAAATTCGCCCAGTAGACCGATCCTTTTGAAAATTTTAGACAGTAAAATAAAAACTATTAAACAACTTTTGGCATTTTCTTTTTATTCATACTTCGATCCCAAGCCCGTATGCTCGCACCTTCCTCTTTACCCCGTCCATAAGGTTCTGTACAACGTCAGGTTGTAGTTTTTTTGAACAGAAATCCATTTTCTCTTGAAGTCCGCCTCCGATTTGACAACTTTTGGGTTCTTCCGGAGGGCCTGCTTCATAATTGCCCAATATTTCTCTATTGGGCGAAGCTCCGGCGCGTTGGGCGGGTTCATTTCCTTTGGCACGAATTTGGCACTCCTTAAGGTAAACCTGCCCGTTTACCGTGCCGGTCATCACGAAGGGGGCGCTCCGCTTTCCGCAAGAGCAGATCGCTTGCCACACCATGTACTTTTTGGCAAACTTGAATAGTTTCTGCTTGCGAATCTCCTCCGGAACGCTGAATTTGTCCTCTGCGGAGAAGAACAACAGGCCCGGCAGCTGACGAAAGTCCGCTTTGACGTAGGTTTCGTCGTCCATTACCAGGCAATGCGGCTTCGTCAGCATTTCGGTGTACAGCTTCCGGGCTCGCGTCTTCCCCACCATGTTTTGCCTTTCGTCGCGGTTAGGAGCCTTCTGAACCTTGTATGTACGCAGGCCCTCCCGCTGCTTGGTCCGCAGGACGAATGAACTTGACAAATTCAGCTTATTGGCGACATCCCGGACCGAACTTCTTGGATCACGTCTAAACTGCTTAACTGAGCGCTTGTGATCTTTTTCACTGATGGAGCATCCATTTTTGCCGTTCTTCACCTTCCGGTCGATGATTAGGTTCTCGAAGTATCGTTTTAGTACTCTGCTGACCGTGGATTGGACCATTCCCAGCATCTTACCGATGTCCCGATGTGACAACTCCGGATTCTCGAAATGAGTGCACAGGATTAATTCACGACGCTCGTTTTCGTTCGACGATATTTTTCCAAATTTACGAAAAATTGACAGTGAAGCATGGCCAACGTGATCTATACACTCTTATCTGATTATAAGCGAAAGCTGAAGATATAATTCCTAAAAATTAAATTTCTACAGCGTTTTTTCCGTGATGCAATTTGATGTGACACACCCTTTAAAATAAAGATGATTATCTTTATATTTCAAAAACAAAAAACATGCCTGTCTGAATATTATATCTTACGTAAAAAAGTCTTAGCTTAATATACTGTGTACAGTAGAAAAAAAAAGTTCTTTAAAATGGTGATTCTAATGAAAAATTTCACCTCAATCAGCAGACTTCATTCACTAGTGTCGCACAGCCGTCAAAGTTTCAGTTTTTGATGCCAAATGTCTTCTTCTTATCGATTCTTCCGACCATCCAAAATCAGGATAATGCACCTCAAGAGCCAAATAAGTTGAACACTGGACAATGAATGAATATAAATGGTTTGAGAATCATCGAAACAAATCTTTTTGGTCTATCGTTTACTTCCGTGAAATTGCTGGAATCTAAATATATTTAATCTTAATCATATTTGTTTATTATTTCAGAAATTGCATCCTCAGTTATTATACAAACAGTAGAATTGGCACTTTGTCTAAACACCTGATGAAGGTGATTAATATTAAAACTAACTAATTTCGTTGTATCTCGGCCAATGGTAACTAATGTAAAATTTTACTAGAATAATTGTGTTTTGAATTAATTTGTTCATCTCCTCTGTTAGTAAACTGTGGCTGTGGTATGGCCTATAAATCGATTCAAATTTCAAAAATATGTTTTTTTAGGAAACTATGCAGTTGAATATACGATATAAATGACGAAATATGATCAGTATTTCCTGCATTTTTTCTTTTTTCCGTTCTTTACTTGTTATTTTTCTTCTTTATGTTTTATTTTTTTTATCTTCTCTTTCTTTTACTTGTCTTTCTTCGTTTTATTATTCTTATTTTTATTCTTCTTATTGTTTGCTTTTTTCCTTCCTCTTCTTTTTTCCCATGTTATCTAATTTAACTTTAGCTTTTTACAATAACGTTTCCAGAAGAGCTTCGCCGCTCAAATATGGTATTATTAATACTTGATGGAGATTTCAATACCAATTAACACGCGTTTAATGTATTCTGAGTGGGAAGCTCTAGAATGCTTGAGAATGCGTATTCTGCGTTTTGATGATATGAGTGAATCTTCGAATGCGTTGATTTAACAATTCAGATCTCTTTTTTTTTAAACTAACATGGCACCATAATATATTTATTTAAACAGAATATTACTTTAGCTTTTCAGTAATACAGAGGCGACGCGTGACCCAGTGAGTTACCTGCTCAATCAACAATTGAGTTGATGTGTTTTCTATCGTTTCCATCGGCTTAGTTCTGACTTAGCTGACTGGGTTTACTCTGTCGCACTTGAAGGTGCAGAAAAGTGTTTTAATGACGGCGGGTTCAGATGATTTGTAGTGTTCTCCATGAAAAATGTAGAAATAAAATAGAAATCTATATCTATAAAAATGGATTTCTGTCTGTCTGTCTGTCTGATTCTCATGGACCCGGAAACTACTGAACCGATCGACATGGAAATTGGTATGTAGGGGTTTTTGGGGACGGGGAAGGTTTTTATGATAGTTCGAGACCCCTCCCCCTCTCCAAGGGGGGGGGGGGGATGTTGGCAGCCATAGAAATAAAACTTAAATTTCTGCATTACTCGAGAATTAATCAAGCAAATGAAACGAAATTTGGCATGTGGAGATTTTAGGGTGCAATACATGATTCTATGGTGGTTAAATACTCCTCCCCCCTCCCTAAGGGTGGGCTGCCATACATCTGGAACACAAATTTCTGCATTACTCGAGAATTAATTAAGCAAATGAAACGAAATTTGACATGTGGAGATTTTAGTGTGCAATACATGATTACTCCTTGGTTATTAGATACTCCTTGGTGGTTAGATACTCCTCTCGCTCTTAAGGGGGCTGCCATACAAATAAAACATAAAACATTTCTGCATAACTCGAGAATTAATCGAGCAATTAAAACCAAATTTTGGAAAGTGGAGGTTTTAGGGAGCAATAAATGTTTTTATGGTGGTTAGACGCTTCACCCCCCCCCCTCTGTACGGGGGAGCTGCAATACAAATGAAACATAAACTTCTGCACTATTCAAGCAAATGGACCAAATTTGGGATGTTAGGGTTTTTGGGTACGAGAAATGTTTCTATGATGGTATGACACCCCTTCCTACTCTGGAAAGAAGGGGGGGGAGGGGGTCTCATAAAAATAATGCACATATTTCAACCAAACATGACAATTGAAAATTTTCGGAAAACTCCGAAGTAAAATGGAAAAATTCGAAAAATTCAATTCGCATGTGTTCTACAATTACATATCGACAAGCGTTGTTAGTCCATTTGATGTTTGCGGCAACGAAATTGATCTTCGTTCGAAGGTGGAAATGGTTTTTAATGTAATAAAACGCTGTCTTCATTCTATCATATTTTCTGTATCAAACATTGTTATGTTTGCATGTGGATAAAAAATCTTGCACGAAAATTGTGTCTGTGATAACGAAACAACAAAATGGAATTTTCAATGATCCAACTTCAAATGAAAGAAAAATCCAAAAGCAAAATCTACGATGATCGGGGCAACGGATGGACGATTGAAGAAGGAATAGAGAGAAAAGAAATCAAGGTCTATTTTTAGTGAATTTTCCAAACCTCTACTTTTGCAAGAACAATGAAGTAATATTATTCTGGTGTTTGTGTTTGTAGCCATTCGTTAATTCAGAATACCGTTAATACCGAAATGTAAACATTCGAGAGATAAAAGTGAACAGTTTTGATGTTCGATTTGGATTTCGGCAAAATCGAAACAAGCACAAGCATGTTTTTTGAATGCAACAATACAGAACATGTGGAAGCCTGCATTTCGAGCATTTTAGAACGTTTTCCGGGATTTTTTAGTTAAGATAGTACCCACTATCTTAACTGATGAGCATAAGTGAAGGTACTCACCGAAGACAAAGATCTCAATTTAATACCTTCCAATTATGATTACGACTGAACAGCAGCAGAAAAAGAGAAACAAATCGCCACACAATTCCGGTTAAACCACTTCGAAGCGAATGCGCTCCATGAATTGCTTCAATCAAATAACAATTTGGTTATATGTTGCGATATTGCCCGTAAAGAAGGGTCCCAATCGCGGGGATGATTTTTGATGGTGTCCTCCGTTATCTTATCAACAAATTATTATTCGCTAAAACGAGAAGGACCGCGGGAGAAAATTATCATCATCAGGTGTAAGATCCCTTCTGCACTCCGCCGTGCTGATGATAATTAGATGGATGAAGAACGAAAAGGAGCAGCAACAGCGAAGCAAAAAAGAAAATAACACACGCTTTTAAATAATCTAATTATCGGGTTCGTCGCCAGGGACGACGCGACACAAGAGGAGGCTGCGTTGAAATCGTTTGATGCTCTCGCGATGTCGCGCCATCTTTGACACCACACAGAATCTGGATGCGCAAGCGCTCGGCGGTTTCCGGAAGCAGGTGGGGTTGTGGTCATAATGCAAATTGTGAGTTGCAATCAATTTTTCGCCGCCGCCGCGTCCCCTCTCTCTAAGGTGTGTTCTGTCGGAGGGAAACTCTCGATTTTTTTTTTGGTTTCTTCAATTAAACCAAAATCGCTTTCGACGGGAGATAATGCTCGATGATGGGAAACAATTATTGATTTTTAAAGTATTAATATCATATGAGCGTGGAGCCGCGCCACCGGTCGTTGACCAGCAGTAGCAGCAGTAACTACCTTATTGTAAGGCGGAAGAGTTTCCGCGGATTCAACGTTGTGACAGCATGACGCTTTGCTCGGTTTGATTTGATACTTGCTCTCCCACAGGACGCTGCTGTTGGATTAGGATACAGAACCTCGATCGGACGATCGTTAAGTTGTCAGTCTCGCAGCGGTAATTGTGGTTCGTGATTTAAAACAGAGGAAATATGCGCGCTGCTGAAGACTTCTGTGTGCCCCCGGTCCAAGAAATCGGAACAAATCGGTCAAGCCAAAAGTGGGTTCATGTTCTCAACTTCTGTAATGGTGGGAATTCAGTTGGGTTCGAGGTTTCGATAATTTAGAGATTAGAAAACAAAAACCTTCACGAACTAATCTCTACAATTCTTGATTCCGACGACAGGACAACAGTAGAGCTGCCACGGAAGCTGCATGCATGCAGAAACACTGCGCTTAAATTACGGTACAATTTTGCAACAACCCTCAATTATCGGGGTACTACAAGCTTTACTCCAATTAAAAGTGGTCATTCCTGCTGCCACTTGGACTTCTTCTTCGCTCGCAAGCGGTGGCAGCAGCAGCCTGCAAAACCATTTCACATTTAAACATGGTTATTATATTCAACTGTGGTCGGCGGCGGTGGTCAGCGTTTTTTTTCTGTGTCACTACTCCAAGTCTCGATTTCAAATATTAGAAGACGCTTTTATTTCGCGGAGCAACTCAATCCCCGAGCCCCCCGAGAAACATAAATTATGCTCCACTTTTGGTTGATCGTTCCATTTTTTTAGTTACATGCACACCGCGATGGAGACATACACGACGACCTAAAACGGGTAATTTACAGCTTCACGGAGCTCGCGCTCCTTATTCAGCGAGGACGATTACCCTCTTGTTGCGGCTGCGGTGATTTGCACCTGGCGATGGAGGGGAAAAAATTGTAAATTAGATTCGATTTCACCTTCCGATCGCGGAGATCAGGAAACAAAAAAGCAACCATCAGCCAGGATCAGTGCGTGACTTACGTCGCTCAGATCGTGCCTCGGCGAACAGGTTCCTAAATACAGTTGGTGCTACAATCAGGGCACGACAAACCGCGCGCGGAGACTGCTGGTTGGGGTCAAAGTGGCACGCTGGTTAGGGGTCAGTGGCTCTCCTCTTCTGACCGGTAATCAATGCCGCGTCAAGTTCTGCAGCAGCCGTGTGGTGTGTGCATGCCCGGGCCACGACTAATCATGCAATTACATTTCATTCTGTAAACATTCTTCACCCGATCCACCGCGCCGTTTTGTTGTGAGCTGTGCGCTGGAGAATGCACCAGCGGATAATCAAAATAAAAAAGGTTAAAATTATACTGTTATTTAGCGGTCTTCGCTCGACAGCACACAACCCTTGCGCTCACTTGCGAAAATAATCTCTCAACTCTCGGTTCGGTGTTCTTTCTCCGATCCTTCGCCGGGAGCCGTCGGGGATTATCTCTGGCTGTGGTTCATGTGAAGTAATGCACTTTTGCTGCAGCATGACCCTCCATACCCATGCTTCTCCATCGTCGTCGTCGTCGTCACTTCCAAGAACCCAAGTTAAGCTACATGGTAATAAATGTTTCGAATCGTAAAAGCCAGAACGATGGGTTGTGTGTGCGTGGACGCATAGCTACTATTTTTTGTGTTGTGGCAATTGCGCAAGAGTTGAATTTGAGTGCGTTAAACGATATTTTTGGGGCACATCTCCCGATTTTTATTCAGGAAACTCCGCGAATGAATTCGCCGTTAATCGCTGCACAAATTGCTGAGCGAAGAACAAACAACGCTTAAAAGGGCCAGCTGCAATCTACTTATGATGCGCCTTTGTTGGTTTTTTCGAGATTGTTTTTTAGGTATCTTCTACTCACGCCCCCGATGCCCTCAACTTGATGCAATTTCTGACAAATGATCGTTGAATCGTTTAAAATGGCGCAGTAAAATTCACTCATCAAACGGTATGCATAGAAGCATTCCTCAGGAAATGTCTGATTGTGTTAAGACGTGTTGCACAAATTATGTCACGCTAAAAAACCGGATTTTAGACACCTATCAAATCCTATCAAATCCTATAACCCAAACAATACGGAAACAGTTGGTTGTTGTCAGTCGTGAAGTAATGTTTGAAAACGGCGTGATATAATGCACATTCAAGGCTCGTCTCTTCTCACTCTCTCTCTTTCGTCTCTTCTCACTCTCTCTCTCTTTCGTCTCTTCTCACTTTTTCTCTTTCGTCTCTTCTCACTCTCTCTCTTTCTTCTCTTCTCACTCTCTCTCTTTCATCTCTTCTCACTCTCTCTCTCTTTCGTCTCTTCTCACTCTCTTTCTTTCGTCTCTTCTCTCTCTCTCTTTCGTCTCTTCTCACTCTCTCTCTTTTGTCTCTTCTCACTCTCTTTCTTTCGTCTCTTCTCTCTCTCTCTTTCGTCTCTTCTCACTCTCTCTCTTTTGTCTCTTCTCACTCTCTCTCTTTCGTCTCTTCTCACTCTCTCTCTTTTGTCTCTTCTCACTCTCTCTCTTTCGTCTCTTCTCACTCTCTCTCTTTCGTCTCTTCTCACCCTCTCTCTCTCTCTGTCTCTCTTTCGTCTCTTCTCACTCTCTCTTTTGTCTCTTCTCACTCTCTCTCTCTCTTTCGTCTCTATTTCTCTTTTCTCTTTCTCTGTCTCTTTCTCTCGTCTCTCTTCTCTCTCTCTCTCTCTCTCTCGTTTCTCTTCTTTCTCTCTCTCGTCTCTCTTCTTTCTCTCTCTCGTCTCTCTTCTTTCTCTCTCTCGTCTCTCTTCTTTCTCTCTCTCGTCTCTCTTCTTTCTCTCGTCTCTCTTCTTTCTCTCTCTCGGCTCTCTTCTTTCTCTCTCATCTCTCCTCTCTCTCGTCCCTCCTCTCTCTCCCTCGTCTCTCCTCTCTCTCTCTCCCTCGTCTCTCCTCTCTCTCTCCCTCGTCTCTCCTCTCTCTCCCTCGTCTCTCCTCTCTCTCTCTCTCTCCCTCGTCTCTCCTCTCTCTCTCTCCCTCGTCTCTCCTCTCTCTCTCTCTCTCTCTCTCTCTCGTCTCTCTCTCTCTATCGTCTCTCCTCTCTCTCTCTCTCTCGTCTCTCCTCTCTCTCTCTCTCTCTCGTCTCTCCTCTCTCTCTCTCTCGTCTCTCCTCTCTCTCTCTCTCTCTCTCTCGTCTCTCCTCTCTCTCTCTCTCTCGTCTCTCCTCTCTCTCTCTCTCTCGTCTCTCCTCTCTCTCTCTCTCGTCTCTCCTCTCTCTCTCTCTCTCGTCTCTCCTCTCTCTCTCTCTCGTCTCTCCTCTCTCTCTCTCTCTCCTCTCTCTCTATCTTTCTCTCTCTCGTCTCTTCTCCTTCTCTCTTTCTCCTCTTCTCTTTTCTCTCTTTCCTCTTCTCTTCTCTCTCTCTCTCCTCTTCTCTTCTCTTTCTCTCCTCTTCTCTTCTCTCTCTCTCTCCTCTTCTCTTCTCTCTCTATTCTTCTCTTCTCTTCTCTCCTCTCTCTCTCCTCTTCTCTTCTCTCTCTCTCTCCTCTTCTCTTCTCTCTCTATTCTTCTCTTCTCTTCTCTCTCTATTCTTCTCTTCTCTTCTCTCTCCTCTCTCACCCTTTCTCTCTCTCTCTCTCTCCTCTCTCCTCTCTCACCCTTTCTCTCTCTCTCCCTCCTCTTTCACCCTTTCTCTCTCTCTCTCCTCTCTCACCCTTTCTCTCTCTCTCTCTGTCTCTCAAATAAAGGATTCTGGTATTGGGAAATTTTGAAAAAAAAAAAACAATTTTGATACCCATTTTGCATTTTGATTTTTTTTTGCATGTGTTTATACGTGTTTTTTGACAGGTGTATTTATTAAAACTTTTTTCAGAAAATTGGTGATTTTTTTTTTATTAATTCGTTTATTTTTACAGGCTCAGTTACTTAAGTTTAAAGGAGCCGAATTCTTAAATATAATTTTAAAACTATATATATATATATATATATATATATATATATATATATATATATATATATATATATATATAACAATTTTCTTACATCTATGGTTAGTAAGGTGGAAAACCGATTATTCGCGGTGTACTCGAGTTTAGAAGGGTGACATATTTTTAAGAGAAGGATGGGATATAAGGAAATTGTAACAATGTTGATGAACACTCAATTCTTAAATCTATTCGTATATCTATAGTTTATTTACATTTCAACTTATTCTACTATTCATAGCAAGGGGACGAATTACCCGCAAAGGAAGGAAAGGAGGGTATAAGGATGTAGGGACAATCACACACGAAGATCTATAGCTTTAAGGAAAATATATATATGGGACATGTAATCAAGGTCTAACCGAGCCAACACATCTCTCACCGGCTTGGGCTGTCTTCCTCGGGCCCGAAGGGAGTTTTCTAAATTCGATCTGGCGACCAGATACACCTCGCACGACCAAACAACGTGCCTGATGTCGTGATAACCTTGGCCACAAACGCAGAGATTGCTGCTGGCAAGATTGAAACGGAAGAGTAGTGCATCTAACGAACAGTGATTGGACATTAGTCGGGAGAAGGTGCGAATAAAGTCCCGACTCAAGTCCAGACTTTTGAACCACGGTTTGAGGCTAACCTTAGGGATAATCGAGTGAAACCACCGGCCCAATTCATCTTCATTCCACTTGCGTTGCCAGTTAGCGATGGTATTTTTGCGGACTAAAGAATAACATTCATTGAAGGCAATTTGACGCTGATAAATATTGCCTTCAATTGCACCTACCTTTGCCAATGAGTCAGCCCTCTCATTACCCGGAATTGAGCAATGTGAAGGGAAAAAATGGGTTATTGTTTGGATTCTTTTTCAAGAATTTTTGAAGCAAATACGTTTTTCAATCATAGCTCTTATGGAGGATCATTTAAAAAAAATTTTTTTTTTATATCGTTCACAATGTTTTTCATTAGGTTTGGGGATTCTTTTTATAATATGCTTAGTCAGTCAAGCCTGTTGAACAAATTTAGAAACCCTATAAAATTTTGCAAACTATGAACAAAGATAGTGCAAAAAAACAATTGCTACTACACACATATGAAAATTCTTATGCTTAAATCATACATCTTCAATCTTATTATTAGGATATCGTAACAATGACCGTTCTCGAGATATAACCTGTTTTATATTTATTTAGACAGGATAAAACATTTTAAAATACAAGTTATAACTCGAAGCTATTATCCAATTGGCCATAAGTTTGAATTAATAAAGGGTGTGTCACATCAAATTGCATCACGGAAAAAACGCTGTAGAAATTCGCCCAGTAGACCGATCCTTTTGAAAATTTTAGACAGTAAAATAAAAACTATTAAACAACTTTTGGCATTTTCTTTTTATTCATACTTCGAGCCCAAGCCCGTATGCTCGCACCTTCCTCTTTACCCCGTCCATAAGGTTCTGTACAACGTCAGGTTGTATTTTTTTTGAACAGAAATCCATTTTCTCTTGAAGTCCGCCTCCGATTTGACAACTTTTGGGTTCTTCTGGAGGTCCTGCTTCATAGTGGTAGTAAGCGCTTCTGTAGGCACTCCTTAAGGTAAACCTGCCCGTTTACCGTGCCGGTCATCACGAAGGGGGCGCTCCGCTTTCTGCAAGAGCAGATCGCTTGCCACACCATGTACTTTTTGGCAAACTTGGATAGTTTCTGCTTGCGAATCTCCTCCGGAACGCTGAATTTGTTCTCTGCGGAGAAGAACAACAGGCCCGGCAGCTGACGAAAGTCCGCTTTGACGTAGGTTTCGTCGTCCATTACCAGGCAATGCGGCTTCGTCAGCATTTCGGTGTACAGCTTCCGGGCTCGCGTCTTCTTCACCATGTTTTGCCTTTCGTCGCGGTTAGGAGCCTTCTGAACCTTGTATGTACGCAGCCCCTCCCGCTGCTTGGTCCACTGGACGAATGAACTTGACAAATTCAGCTTATTGGCGACATCCCGGGCCGAACTTCTCGGATCACGTCTAAACTGCTTAACTATGCGCTTGTGATCTTTTTCACTGACGGAGCATCCATTTTTGCCGTTCTTCACCTTCCGGTCGATGGTTAGGTTCTCGAAGTATTGTTTTAGTACTCTACTGACCGTGGATTGGACGATTCCCAGCATCTTACCGATGTCCCGATGTGACAACTCCGGATTCTCGAAATGAGTGCACAGGATTAATTCACGACGCTCTTTTTCGTTCGACGACATTTTTCCAAATTTACGAAAAATTGACAGTGAAGCATGGCCAACGTGATCTATACACTCTTATCTGATTATAAGCGAAAGCTGAAGATATAATTCCTAAAAATTAAATTTCTACAGCGTTTTTTCCGTGATGCAATTTGATGTGACACACCCTTTAGCCCTATTATGGCACTAAATTAGTATCTCAAATAGCAAAATATCATCATTTTTCATCCTCGTAAGCCTAATATAAACATGGTTAAAGAATTTCAACACTCATGACAGCATTATGTAAACATTCAGTGCTACCACATAATGCTTATACAAGCAATAGAACTAAATTCGTAGTAGCACTAATGACGAAATAGGGCTTCTACAGTAAAAATCTTAGAAGTGATTGAAGTGCAGCGCTTTCAATTCATTTATAAGTATCATATGTGGGTCAGATGGGAAAGACACTACAAAAAGAAATATTGCAGAGTACTCTGATTCGAATCTAATCTAGGTAATTTTCATATTACATTTACTTCTGATTCCGAACAAAGTTAAGTAAATAGAAGTAAGAAACAAACTTGTTGGAATCTTAACACCAAAAGTGTCACAAAAACAATTGCGGATTATGAAATTTCAATAAATTAAAGTCGAACACCGACTTTTTCGAAGGATTATTTTTTTCTTAATAAACACACCGAACACAGAAGCAAAATAACAATAAGCATCACTATGGTATCCTATATAAGCACCAGTGAAGCTTATTGAAAGCTAAGAGCCTATATGAACATGTGAAGCACATGAAGTATCTGCTTAGCATTTACTAGTAACTTGGGTATAGCAGTTGTCAGAAGATGGTTAATAGAATCGATATATAATGTTTCCTCCAGATTCAATACACGTTTTTCATCGACTTAATAGCGATTCCAACACGTGCTCTAGTTCGTTTTCAGAAATGGCATTGAACGCGTTCAATCAACTAACAAAAATGTCCTTTTGATTTTGTTTTAATTTTGAAGAAGATATAAATAAAAACTATCATAGGGTGCTAAATCTAGGATGAATCGATTCCCGTCGTTTGTTCGAACATTTTCTGAACCCATTCTCATAATCCCAAACTTCATTGTCGTCACTTTCGGAGCCCCAGAAGTGGACAAACCAAAACTGAATGACAACACTCCACGTTTCTGTTTGCTACCCAGCAACTGTCCCCGCCGAGTCGAACCCACCACCACCGAGGAGGACAGCAGCTCATTTGGATTGCAATTCCGCATTCGCCGCAGCAAAATTGACGCAATCGCAAAGCGGCGTCGACCGTGTTGTGTTGTGTGCCACTTTCAAATCCGCCCGCCAAGCCACTCCGGATGGGACACAACACAACGCTGCCCCTGCTGCTGCTTTTACTACAGCATCGGAGAGTGCCATAAGCAGCGGGTCTAAATCAAAACATTTATCAATTTTATACTCCAATAAAGCAGACCGCGCTGAGACTCCGCGACTGCACACGCCTTAACTTTGAAACCGCCCTCCACGCCGATCGACCGCTGGGGTCCGTGCGCGGGTCCATTAAGGCGGCAGCATATTGCCTGCCGCGGAGACAAATGGTCTGTCATAAATCCGCGAGGCTATCCGGCGAAGGCGGCGGCGGCGGTGAGGGTCGGATCATTGGACGCACCAGGACTAGGATGATGATTTGCTAGACTGATAGCGGAGAGCCCCCGGTTACAGGGGAAGGGGGAGCGGAGACGGAGACAAGGTGTCTGCGCAATAGGCTTTTTTCTCCTAATCACGCATGATAAATGAATAAAATTTATTCCAATCCCAGAGCAATCGCGGATGGAGGACATAAAAGCGCTGTTTCCAAACGGGAATCTGATTTGGTTTCTCGGGGGGCAATTTTTCAGCTTAACAAGAAAAGAAAAATTGAAGCCATTACCCCAATTTGGTGAGCGTATTAATTTCTGAAATGTCAACATAACGAGGAAAAAACTTTCGAACGCCGAGCGTGGTGTGTTCTAGATATTCTAGGATGGTTCGTGGTCAAAACCGCGCGCTGTAATTGTGAAACACTGTCAGCGATTTTTGTTTTGTTTGTGCACTTTTTCCATTGCGTTCAATCGAACCTATTCAGAAACGAAATCAGCAACAAAATATTGCATAGGGAGTGCGAAAAAAAAAGACAATTGTACAACTCGATTGAGGTCAAGCGTTTCATTTGACAAACAACGATTGTAACAGTTTGAGCAGAGACAGCGGGAATCCAAGAAAAAACGGACAGAAAATTAACACGACATCGGTGCAACCCACCGCACGAGAGCTAGTTTTACCAGCAGGACCAGAGCATGACCTCGAGCGATTTAATTAACCGAGACATGCTCACGAGTTTTGATGTGGCGGGTGGAAATTGCCACTAAACATGAAAAGCAATCCCCCGGCAGACCCAAGAAGAACCGAATGCGGTCCATGAGAATCTTGTGGTGCATGTTCATCGCAACCCCGGCGAGTAGTGTGGGATGGTATCCTCCATCCCCCGCCGTCATCGGCAATCCCACACGAGGGGCGGCGGCTTTTGTCTGTGCCAGAGCAACAATACGCCGCGTATCGGTGAAGGGCGGCGGTAAATTTGCATACATATCAGACTTAATTGCGGCTTTGCCTGTGCCTTCGAAGAAAAGTAGCCTAGAGCGCGCCTGATCTATATGTAAATCACTCCGGGTAACTGAGAACCGGGGCGAACATATTCCAGCATCTGTGCAGTCCGCTCCCTTCTTTCTGCACTCAATCAATCAGATCTTCGAATTGCGCGCGCGCATACACGCACGAAAGAGAGAAAACTCTTCACCGTCAGGAGATTTTTTTCTGGGAAGATCTCCAAGCTTCAAACAATCATTGCGTGCTATTGTTGAAAAATTATAGAGTGATAAAGCGATGAGAGAGCCTAAGAAGCTGTGTAGAAATCTTCTCGAGCAAATTATAGTCTAATTGAGACTATTGGCGTCTGACGAGGGACTTCTTTTTGCAAAAAGAAAGCATGCTAACTTAAGGATACCTGAGTAAAAAGTGTCCTTGTTGTGAAAGTGCGATGTGAGAAAATACCGTTTTCTCCAGATATTCGAATTTAGGCTATTTCTCGCTTCTATTACGAGGCTTCCGAGGCTATCCAACCTAAACCGGTCATCTTACTCTCTGTTGTCTCTCACAAATTTCAACACACGGCGGTGGAGAAGGATATTTATGGGCATCCTGAGAAATCGACCAGGAGAAGAGAGCTCTACAATCTCTTCAAATGATCCGTGACTCATTACTATGACGCGTTTGTCAATTCCCTTCGATGTATATTTCCACTATATTTTGTTCCTCTTTGTTGCTTTCCTTTTTTTTCTCCTGCTTTTTTTCTGTTTTTATCTTCCTTTTTTCGTGCCCCTTTTTTGTTTTTTCTTCCTCCTTCCCTCTTACGCTTTCTTCCTCTCTAATAATTCCCATACTTATGGTGTCTATTCTGTATTTCAATCGATTCGAAATATTTCGAACGACTTGGTAAATTCCATTCCCTGTTTCGTTCGAGGTGTTTTCAAATTCGAATACCTTTCGTTCGGACTATTTTGTTTTCGAACATCTTTCATTCGAATCAAACCAAACGTCAAACCCACTTTGTTTATGAAGGAGTGAATAATTTCCGCAGCGGATGAGCGGTGAACTGCAAAAATGTAAGCTAATTTTTAATCATTTTTTTCTTTAAATTAATTTTAACGTTCAACAGGGAAAAAAACAAAAACAAAACAACCACTAAAAATCAGTTCGAGCGGATTGTGCTGCTTCTGGAGCAAGAGCCGGACATAGCAAAGGGTTTCTCCCGAGGAAATTCCGGACCCTTCTGGGATGATCTGGCGGCAGAAGTCAATAGTTTGGGACCGCCTATTCGCGATGGAAGTGGATGGAAAAAGGTATATACTAAAACGAATCCGAAACATATGTTTATAGTCTTATTTTTGCCCTGGTTTTCTGTGTAGGTTTGGGCGGACTATAAGTCCGGATTAAAGCGAAAACTCGCTCACAACAAACGGGAGCAGAGGGCGACAGGTGGAGGACCCAATAAAATTATCAATTTGTCCGAGCTGGAGGAGCAGGCAGTTCTACTAACTGGGTTACTTGCGACCGTGGAAGGAATCCCGGGTACCTCATCTCATGGAACACAGTTGGGTTCGCCTTCGGGTGAACCTCAAGCTGCAGACCAGGAAAATTTTATATATTATGGTACTTCCGACGAGTGTGACGGTATCAATAATACCATTCACTTCCAGCCCTCTCAGCCGAAAAAATCCAGACCTTCTACCACGAGGCTATTAGAGCTGCAAGTCGAGCAACAAAACAAATTTCACACCAATGTGAAATCCCTGTTAAAAAACACAAACAAGAATTTGAGTGATCTGGTTCATTATCAGCGCCAATCAGCTCGAGCGATTCTTTCCGTGGATGCCACACTCAAAGAACATCTGAGTGAACAAAAACGACATAACCACGAGATGGAGAAGATCGCGCTGGAGAAATCAATAGCGACAAATCCTTGAAACGCAGATTGCGTATATTTCAGAACATTAGAATAATGTTTCAAAATATCAGTGATCTGATTTTTTATCTTTATATTGTAACTCAAGTATAAAAAAATGAAAAATGTTCTAATCGTATTTTTATATCTTTCCATGGAAGAAAAATCTTACTTAATTTTTTCTTTGAAGTTTGTTTGGAATAGCATCAAAATTATATAAACTTTTTTAAAATTCACGAATTTCGCCTATAGTTTATGGAACTTCCTTAACCCCTTCACGTACAACATTGAACTTCACTCGTTGTTTCTCGATGTGAAATAATTACATAGCTTCAGGCATATGATGAGGATACCGACAACTGAAGATTATCAAATTTCCGTTATTTAAAAAAAAAATTGAATGAGCTAAAAATATAAAATATAATTTGAATATTATAATTAAAATAAAAACGAACGAGTTAGTACGTAGTAATAACTCCTTCGTTTTTATTTTAAACACAACATGTATTTGCTCATCATAGGGCACCCATGTTAGATACCCACACTCAGCAGAGTAGCGGAACGACTCGAAGTGCTCGTTTTGGGCCGTGCTGTTGGAAATTAAATCGTACAGCAAGGGGTTAAAACAACGCAAAAAGTATTAATAATGGTTATTTGAATACTTGGCCTGCTTACGAGAAATCGATAATGACATGTTCTCAAAGTGTTGGCAGGAATAAGAGTAAATAATTCTGCCGAAACCATAGTTAAGTAAGGAAGACACTTCCTTTTCCGGTGGTTGTTATTTATTTGAGCATTTGCAAACAAGTTAGATGAAATTTAACAGTCATAAATATTAATTTAAACAAAAGTTTATTATGTAAACAGCTGCATAACATATTATAACTACTGAGAACGACCAAATTCTAAGCATATATTGTGAAGTGCACAGCATACATTTATAATTTGAGCGCATTTAGTAGGATTGTAGTGAAGTTGTCTCGCGCCAAGGATGCATCTAAACCGATTTTTTAGTAAACCGATTGTCCGCTCGACGATAGCACGACCCAAGGCATGCCTGCGATTAAAATCGCTCTCCAAACTCCCTTCCTCCGCTGCTCTGAATGGCGTTACTAACCAAGGTTCCGATGGATAACCAGCATCACCTGAAAATATTTTATCACACAGTACATACAAGTATACTAAAATATTGTAGTTGAACATTACCTAGAATCTTAGTATTAACTTCACCATTTTGGTGAAGCTGCTCAAAGTGAGTTCTTGCAGGGCTTACACGCCATATATGAGAGTCATGATTAGATCCCTGGAAGGTAGGATCAACGAAACGAATCCTTTGCTGATCGTCACAAACCTATGTTGATAAAAAAGAGTATTTGTTCATTGTTTTCTTAATTCAAATACTAATAATACTTACAATCAGAACGTTGAGACTATAAAATCCCTTCCGATTAAAAAACAAATTTCGATTCAGCTTAGGTGGAATAATTTTTACGTGGGTTCCATCCAAACACATAATAACACCCGGAATTGATGTTTTCTGATAGAAGTGTAGTTTAGCACGCCGCTGTTCGTCTTCCGTCATATTTAGGGAAATCCATTTCTTACACAGTGTCCGCTCCAGAATGTTAAGCATTTCAGTCAGCACCTTGGAAAATGTGGGCTGTGCTATGGCAATGTGATAATCTTGCCCTGCTCCATGTTGATAATTTCCTTCAGCAAAGAATCGCAAACATGCTGCGAGTTTCACCTCCGTGGATAGACCACCTTTCCTTGTGATAAGGCAGTTCTCAATTTCCTCTAAAACGTACCGAAAAGCTTCCTTACTTAGACGAAAACTTTTGATGAATCTGAATAAGGGCAAAATTAATCAATAAGAGAAACAAACATGGGATTTTTGAGACGGATACTTACGCTTCATCAGAAAGTTTCATGAAGTCGGTTGATTTTCGGTGGTTTCGCCGATGGTAGCAAGGCATTCCAATTTCTTCTTGCTCCGCCAAAATCGGTAACAAAACGGAATCCATTGAACGAGAAAATTTTCTCACAAATTTCTCTTAGGATCAAAAATTAACTGAAATTCAACTCGCACTCGCCGCTATTTAATACGGTGTTTCTTTTTGTTTATCGGTTTTTGACAGATCGATGCATATTCGAAATTTTCTAACACTTTCGTTCGAAACGAGCAAAACGATTGGAATAGGGAATGGTAAATTCGAAAACGATCGAAATATCACTTTCGAACGAAATAGAAATCCGTCGGAATACAGAATAGGCACCTATATTTTTTTTCTCTTCTCACTTTTTTTTCTGTTTCATTTTTCATGCGTTTTTCTCTTTTCCTTCCTCTTTTCTGTTTATAAATTACTTTTTTCCTTATTTTCCCTTTTTCATTTTTTTCTTCTTCTTCTTTTCCTCTTATTTTTCTTCTTTATTAATACTTCCCCTTCTTTATTATTTTTTTCTTCTTTTTCTCTTTTTCTCTTATTGCTTTTTTTCCTCTCTTTCGATTCCTTCTTCTTAATACGTCTCTTTGTTAATTTTTAGTTTTTCTTGTTTTTTTTTATATTTTTTTCGTTCCAGTTGTCTGTTTTATTTTTTTCTCTTATTTTTTCCGCCTTTAAACCATTTCGTTTTGTTTTCTGTTTTCGTTAGACGCACTACTCTTTCGTTTTAATCTTGTCGTTAGCAATATCTGTGCTTGTGGTCAAGGTTACCACGACATCGAACACGTTGTTTGGTCGTGCGAGGAGTATCTTGTTGCCAGATCGAATTTAGAAAACTCTCTTCGGGCTAGAGGAAGGCAGCCCAATGTGCCGGTGAGAGATGTATTGGCTAGGTTAGACCTTGATTACATGTCCCAAATATACGTCTTCCTAAAAGTTATCGATCTTCGTGTCTGATTGTCCTTATATCCTTATAGTCTCCTTTACCTTTTCCTTCGCGAGAAATCAGGGAATGATTTTTCATGCGTTATTTCTTTTCCTTTCTCTTTTCTGTTTTTAAATTACCTTTTTCTTTATTTTCTCTTTTTAATTTTTTTTCTTCCTCTTTTCCTCTTATTTTTTCTTCGTTATTTATACTTCCCCGTCTTCATCCTTTTTTTCTTCTTTTTCTCTTTTTCTCTGTTTCTCTTATTGCTCTTTTTCCTCTCTTTCGATTCCTTCTTCTTAATACGTCTCTTTATTAATTTTTATTTTTTCTTATTTTTTTTCATATTTTTTACGTCCAGTTGTCTGTTTTATTTTTTTCTCTTATTTTTTCCGCATTTAAACCATTTCGTTTTGTTTTCTTTTTTCGCTCTATAGATTTTCCTTTTGGTTTCTTGTTTTATTTTTTTTATTATATGTATTCCCCCATTTTTTTTAATATTCCTTCTTTCTTTCATTGTTTTTTCTTACTGTTCCTTATCTCCCTTACTTTCTTCCAACTTTATTCCTATCAATTTCCCTTTTTGTCTTCCCTTTTTATTTTTTCCATTTTCTTATTTCTTTCTTTCTTTCTTCTTTTCTCTTTCTCTCTTTTCTGTTCACTCTATCTTCTTTTCATCTTTTGTTTTTCCTCTTGGTTTCTTTTTTCTTTTCTCCTTTTCTATTTCTTGATATTTCTTGCATCCTCTTTCTTTTCTTCTTCTTTTCTGTTTTTTTCTCATTCGTTTATCCCTTCTTTTTCAATTCCTTTTTCCTTAATTTTTTTTTCTTTTATTTCCTTTTCTTCATCTTCTCCGTTTTTTGATTATTTTGTTCCTCTCTTTAATTCTTCTCCCTTTCTCTCTTTTCTCTCATCTCCTCCATGTTTTTCCTTCGTATATTTTGTTTTTTACTCCGTTCATTCTCTTTTCTTTTTTTCTCTCACTTTTTCGTTGCTTCTTCTTTTTTTCTTTTCCTTTCGTTTTTTTTGCTCTTGCTCTTCGGCACCGTTCCTATCTTCAGTTCATTCTTTTGTTCTTTGATTGGGGTGTTGATTTCTTCTATGAATAATGAAGAAAATTCTCTTTTTGGATGGAGAATTTTTTGTACCGTTCTTATCGTCAGTTCTTTTTTTGTGCTTTGACTGAGATGTTGATTTTTTCTTTGAATAATCAAGAAAATTCTCCTTTTAGCATACGTCTGCTTAAAATTTACTTTTGTGATAATCAGAAAATAGAAAAGAAAAGTGACATTGGCATGCGGTTTGAATTTCGAATTAATTATTTGAAAAATATACTTTTTTTAAAGTAATTGGTTGCATCCTGGGAAGCTAGCGAAACTTTTAGGATAGCTAGATTTTCTGACTGCATTGAAAGCTCAATTTTTCCATCACCTGAATTTGTTTCCTAGTATGCGATTCAATTTGCTATTTTTATGTCCAGAAACTGGAATTAATTTACCGTCAGACCTATTTTTGCGCGATTCCTTATTTGCACGACCCTTTCCAAATTCTGATGTAAATATGCAATCGCACAAAAAAGGTCGCCAAAAATGAAGAATCGCACGAAAAACGTTCGTGCTTCTTTTTCTCTAGTTTTTTTTCCATCCTCTAGTTTTCTTTCTTTGATTTTCAATTCTCAGTCCTCTCCTCTTTTCTGATTATCTCTTTTTCTCTTATTTCTTTTCCTTTTTTTCTTCCTCCTCCTATCTTTCGTTTTTGTTCTTATTTATCTTCTTCTTTTCTATCCCCTTTTTTTCTTTTCTTTTGCCTGTTTTCTTTTTTCCTTCTTTTTCTCGTTTTTCTTCTCCAGTTCATCGCGTATTTGTTCTTTTCACATTATTCTTTTATTCTTTCTGTTCTTTTTGTAATTTTTTTTTTTTACAATTTTAGAGCACCGGCGGAAAATTCTGTTTAGTTTCGTTGAGAATGCAACAAGTTGATGAGTTTTTCACTGTAAGCGTTCTATTTAGGACCTACTGTGTACGATCATGCAGTTTTCTTTTTCAATAAAATAATCTATGTTTTTGATGTGATTTTTTCACTTATTTAAATAGTTTATTTTTTATCAAAGGTAAATATGTGTTCTTCCTCATGTAAGGATTATGTTCTCTGAAGCATGAGTCAATCTTTGTCTAGTTTCCACGGCCTTATAAAGGGTTCGCTATCTTGACGTGTGAACAGCTCAAAGTTTTGTCATTTGCAAGCAAGTATTTGGTGCGTTGCTCCTCTTGCTCGGAGCCCATTTTGATAACTCAAGATGTCAAAATGAAAACGCAAGCATCGTTCTGCATGTACACACACCTACGAAATGAGGGGTGTTCCTGTTTTCTTTTATCCAATGCACGATATAAAGAAATGCGTTTATTATGAGTTTATGTTGACCAAATTCTGATCGTAACAACCTTTATTAATGATTAGCTGACTCGGCAATATAGATATATGCAGCGTGCTTTGGGAGATTTCACGAAGCAGAATTTTTCTAATATTCTTCCATCAGAATTTGAAAACATAAAAATAGCAAATTGAATCGCATACTAGGAAACAAATACAGGTGATGGAAAAATTGAGCTTTCAATGCAGTCAGAAAATCTGGCTATCCTAAAAGTTTCGCTAGCTACCCGGGCTAAGAAAAATAGATAAATTTTCCCGTCAAATGCAACCAATTACTTTTGAAGAAGTATATATTTCAAAGAATTAGTTCGAAATTCAAACCGAATGCCAATGTCATGTTTCCTTTCTGTTTGTCCGCGAAGTAAATTTTAAGCAGACGTATGCTAAAATGAGAAAGAAGAAATCAACATCTCATTCAAAGAACAAAAGAAAGAACTGAAGATAAGAACGGTACGGAAAACAAAAAAAAAGAAAAGAAGAAGCAATGAAAAAATGAGAGAAAAAAAGCGGAAGAAAAGAAGAAAAGAGAATGAACAGAGAAAAAAACAAAATATACAAAGGAAAAACATGGAAGAAATGAGAAAAAGAGAGAAAGGGAGAAAAATTGAAGAGAGGAACAAAATAATGAAAAGACGGAGAAGATGAAGAAAAGAAAAAAAAGAAAAAAATTAAGGAAAAAGGAATCGAAACTTTTTTGAATTTTTTTTTCTAGTTGGTATGACCAATATATATTGTTGAAGGGCATTTGTGATGGCCAAATGTTGGACAGGGTCTTCGAATCAGCGATATAACTTCGAATCAATCAAATATAACATTTTTATGACATTATTCTGTGTTTATGTGTTTTTTAGTTTTTGACCTCGGTGATGAACGGTAAACATTAAATTTTTAGTTTCCCTTACGTTATTTTGACACAGACGAAGAAAGTGATTTAACACGTTCGTCGCCCAAAGTGATTTTCTGAGTTTCTTGCGGAACCCAACTTGCGGATAAATTATGAAATGGAAGTCGAACTTAGTTTGTAGACAACTTTTACATGATCTAGCTTTTTTTTTTTAAATTTGAAGATGAATTGACAACAATAACACATGCCAAAGTCGTATTATATGAGTTTCGCAAAAAGCTGCAGTACAAACCATCCGCACTATAAATTAATAAAAAGTATAGTATAAACATTATAATGATATTGTTACAATATTATTATTTTTCTACATATCCTATCGTTACACTTAGATGCCTATTCTATTAAATTCGATTTGAAAATTCTCTTCAATTTGAACGAGGAAAGTGTCACCCATATATGGGTGACGGGGCAACGATAGTGTTAAACGGCGGTCATTTGAACAGAATAATATTCCATAATGGAAAGGCTATTTTTTTAAATGAAGAAACAATCATTGAAAAATATAGTACAATGTTTTTCAGCATCTATTGTGACCGGGAGTGCTTAAAAGCGTAGTAACTCTTGGATGCCACATACAGAAAGTATGAGGGATGAGGAGGTACTTCGTTCATCAATTCACGGAAGGAGTGGTCGGTTATTGGCATGCAACAGTGTGAATCTATTCCATTCCAATCAATACAGGAAGCTCTCTGCTATGATCATGATTGATAAATCATATTTTGAAAGCTTTTGATCTTTTGAGTATGTGCTCTCCATCAAAGCAGGAGATGAATCGGGTTCGACATTGTGATTTCCATTCCGATTAGGCGTGAGAACCATTTTAGATTGTCGCTACGACACCTAAGTGACGGACCACCTACTCTCCACTTCAACTGGAAAAATCACTGAAGAATTCTCTCAGCATTAATTTGAAGATAAGAATGATATTCACAAGTTGAACGACATGCCGCTAGGGTACTGAACACCGGGATAACGGAGTGGAATGCGGACTACAATATGTTAAAAAAAGAAACAAATTAGACCTAGTTTGGCCGTAGTTTTTTTTAGAAACCAATCTAATCGTGAAAGTCCAATTAAGAGCGCCGAATCAATGCAAACTTATAAAGTAAAGTCTTTCAACCAATTAAGCAGCCGTTACAATCATAAAAAATAGTTCCCACTGATGATCTAGATATAAACGACATGCCGTCGTAATGTAAATTGAATCTCCGAAAGTTCCAGATAACTTGTAATTGGATCAAACCGAGCCATTTTTGAGATGCCCAGATTTGCGACAAAGAAATCTTGTGTTTTTTTCGGAGCTCGCTATTCCCTCGTGAAATGATTTTATTGTGGGTCCATCGTTTCGAGATTGCATCACTCAGGGGTCCCATTCCAATCTCCCCTAATTTATTCCGGTGAACAATTTTTCACCTAGTGTCCATCTTTGGCCATCATCAAATCAGCGTAAAAGCATGATAATAATATCGCCATAAACGAGTGGCTCTCTCTTTTTTAGGGGGGGCCTATTTGTGTGCCCGATGCTCGTTAGCGACGCGATCTCGTTTGGGCTCTCAATATCGGTTGGGTCACAAATGGATGGCTCAGGTTCCACGGGCGGTCTCGGTCTCTGGAACCCCAATTGGTGCAACGAGCCTAGCTACCGCGCCACAGCAAATCAACCCAATCTATTGCATTCACTCGAAGAAATGCAAATTTCGAACGAGCGAGCGAACGAACGATTTCACGACTCCCGATGACTTCGTTGAGCGCTCTCGTGCGCAGCCCTGGGAGTCCTATTTGCATATATCCTCCGGCGCGGAACAGATTCGTTCGACTGTGTGATCGAAATCGGTGCACTCGGGGATCGCGGATCGGATTTAAATAAACATCTCCACCATTCGTTCGACAATGCTCTCGAATCCGCGAGTGCAGGTCGCACCAGGGTAATATGGTTATTACCCGTAACCTCCGGTAAAATGATCGCTTATATTCTCTTTCTTCCATTCGTCTCTGCGTTTTGTGCTCCCTGGATGGAGGATATTATGTATTCTATGATTTTATCTGCCCGCCACGGAACACGATTCCTCCGAGAAGTCTCCCGCCCTCTCCCCCTCCGCGCAGCTTACGGAGAATTCGCGAACTGAATCGGGAGTCAGCCTACCGAGGCCAGAGCCAAAAGGACGGCAGGAGGAAAAAAAATGAAAATTAGAGCCGAGCTAACAAGTTTCCTAAATTAGAATTATTAATTCTGCCACCGGCCTCTGGCCGTTGTCATCGTCGTCGTCTCGGGACGACCAAAAAGGAGTGCGCGCGATGCTGTAAATGTGCGAAAGCGACGCATTGGCTGATGCTGCTGCTGCGGTGCAATCGAACATACCTCGATCCTTTTACGCAGGAGAACTCCGCCGGCGGAGGGCTTTCTTGCTCAAATATGGAAGTTGGGGTACTAATGATAAAGTTTTTTTTGTTCTTCGTCTTCTTCTCCTCCGCTGTTGTTGTGCGTGCCTGAGAGGAACTTGGAATGCTCATGTTTTCGCCCTTAGATGGAAACTGGTCGCCTTGCTTTGGTCGTTGAGGGGATTTTTTTCTGCTCTTCACTCGGTTCTCGCTCGCTCGAGTTGGACGTGATAACATTTTCCTATCTCGGAAGCGATGTCGTATGAATTAGTTGACAAGTTTTCGTTTTTCTTCGCCCGCCTTTGGACTGTTGCTGCTGTCGCTCCGAGGATTGTGTTGATCGCGACAATTTCTTGACATCTCCTTCAGCAATTCGATTTCAATCGTGCGCACGTTTAGTCAAAATTTCAAACACACACGCCTGTTATGGAGCTGGAGCTGCTGCAAGCAGAAGGGAAAACCCGGGGAAAGTGAGATGATGATGTGGCAAAGTTCTGGGCTGTCTGTCACACATTGCCCAGCCGAACCGATTTTAAACTCCTCTCCAGAGCCTGGTTTTGGCATTTTTGTTTGTGCGCCGTGAAAGACGACCTCGTTATCAATTTCATCACAATGTAAACCCGCCGCAGAGCATTTCTCGGGCAGCCAAAATCGTTAAAGTTCAACGTGTCCCCTCGTGTCGTTGCCGGCTGTGTGAATGTGAAGATTCCTCTCGTGCCGCGGGGAGGGCGGTCTTCGAGATATGATTTATTGCACTTCGAAAAACCAGAACTGTGCGGGGAAAGCGAAGCGCGCGATGGCAATAAAAATAGTTTCCCGTAAAAATATGTAGCGGAGGGTAGTAAAATCTAATGTTTCTTTTTTTTCTCGGGAAAAAAGGATTGAGCGAGCTGTGAGCGTCTTTACAGCATGTTTTGTAGCCAGTGCTCAAAATATGACTGTTCGATGGGTTCATGGGTACGAACTCGAGGGTGGATCATTATTCACATTCTGAAGCAGCAAGCGATGAAATGTTGAAGGTGTGCTTGTAGCTACAGATTCCGAAACGGAAATCCAACACAAACCTAAGAAGTGCAACGCGCTCAATTTAGAGCACGACCTATCCGCCTTATACTGAAATGGTTAGCAGCCTGGCCACAGATATTTGTGGCCAAAATTCCGTGCTACAGAAAATTTCTCGTGCATTATGAGCCCAAAAATATTATATACTTAGCCCTCGATCAACAGAACAACCTTTGCCAACATATCATGTATTGATATTTTTTCAGGTCTCTGAGAACCTCAAATTGCTTAACCAGCATCATAGTATCTTCAGCATATTCTCCACATCCACGTCTTCATACTAATTCAATCACAGAATCGCAGAACTGTTTTTTTGATTGATCTTATAATCTACCCATTAAAATAATTTTTTTACTATAAAATTTCAGTACTTCTACTAAAACTCGACAATATAATATCAGATTATTTTCAGACACAATTCTCGTGCAAGATTTTTCATCCACTTGCAAATAACATGTTTCTCCGTTACATGGAATAAATGTTTGATACAGAAAATATGGTAGAATGAAGACAGCCCTAAATCGGACAATTCTTTTCTCGAGTTTTGCTCTTATCAACACATTCGGCGATCCATTTTTCTTCATATACATAGAAGACGATATAGGAGTGCGTTGTATCACATTAAAACCATTTCCACTTTCGAGCGAAGATCGATTTCGTTACCGCAAGACCCCCTTTTTTAGACCCCCTCTCTTTTCCAGAGGAGAAAGGGGTGTCATACCATCATAGAAACATTTTTCGTACCCAAAAACCCTCACATCCCAGATTTGGCTCCATTTGCTTGATTAGTTCTCGAGTTATGCAGAGGTTTGTGTTTCATTTGTATGGGAGCCCCTCTTTAGAGAGGAGGGAGGAGTATGCAACTACCACAGAAACGTTTATTGATCCCTAAAACCTCCATATGCTAAGTTTGATTCAATTTGTTTGATAGGCTCTCGAGTTGTTTGGCACCCTCCACCCCTCTTTAGAGCGAGGTGTGGAGTGTCAAACCACCATAACAACATTGCTCCCTCAAACCTCCATATGTCGAATTTGGTTCTGTTTGCTCGATTGATTCTTGAATTATGTAGAAATGTATGGTTCATTGGTATGGCAGTCCCCTCCCCCCTCAGATAGGGGGGGGGAGGGTAGGAGTGTCTTTTCACCATAGAAACGTTTTGTGTCCCCTCAAATCTTCACATGCCTTTGGCTCCATTTACTTGATTAGTTTTCGAGTTATGCAGAAATTTGTCTTTCATTTCTATGACAGCTCCCCCTTAGAGAAGGGGGTGGAGTGTCCAACCACCGTAAAAACATTTATTGCACCCTAAAACCTCCATATGCCGAATTTGGTTCCATTTGCTTGATTAATTCTCGAGTAATGTAGAAATTTGTGTTTCATTTGTATGGCAGTCCCCCCTTAGAGAGGGGGGAGGGGTCTCAAACTATCATGAAAACCTTCCCCGGCCCCAAAAACCCATACATACAAATTTCATTGTCGATCGGTTCAGTAGTTTCCGAGTCCATCAGAATCAGACAGACAGACAGAAATCCATTTTTATATATATAGACTAGCTGACCCGGCAAACTTCGTTCCGCCCAAAATTTGTGTTTTGTTATCAATGCCTTCAAACATCCACTTTTTCTTACTATAAGCAATAACAATAACAATAACATTTATTGCACCCTAAAACCTCCATATGCTCAATTTGGTTGTATTTGCTTGATCAATTCTTGTGTAATTTGTGTTCCATTTGTATGGCAGCACCCCACTCCCCCCCTTTAGAGAGGGGGGTGGAGAGTCTAACCACCATAGAAACATTTATTGCACCCTATAAACTCCATATGCCAAATTTGGTTTCATTTGCTTGAATAATTCTCGAGTAATGCAGAAATTTGTGTTTCATTTGTATGGCAGTCCCCCCTTAGAGAGGGGGGTAAAGAGTCTAACCATCATAGAAACATGTATTGCACACTAAAATTTCAATATGCCTAATTTGATTTCATTTGCTTGAATAATTCTCGAGTAATGCCGTAATTTGTGTTTCAGTTGTATGGCACGCCTGGATCCACTATGGGATTTCAGACGAACAAAATCGGAGAAGTGATTGTCACCGATCTGGTTTTCTATATTTCCTATATAAAGTAAACACTTTAACTAAGAAAAGTTTAAAATTTCAGAACTTTAGCAGATACTATACAGGTCGGACTCGATTCTATATAGTCGACCATTTTTTTTCAACAATTATTTTGTATGTATGAATGTCAAACATTGATAGAAAAATACCTTTTTTTGTGATTCGATTATCTATTGGATTCGAAAATTAACGTTGAAAGTGAAATTGCGATTATATATAATCGAGTCCGACCTGTACTTGAAATATCGAGAAATGCAGATGAAAAATCAGAAAAAATACGAATTCTATTTTTTTATCATAACAGCAGAGTAACTTCCAAGTATATTATTTTCGTATGAATGTTATTGAGTAGGCTTCCCGAAAAATTTGTGGTTAAGTGGCTTTATAGATGAAAATTAGAAGATGAATCATAAGAAAAAGAAGAAAATAAGAATTAAAACCATAATTGGTTCGGTTCGGCATCTCTTTACTCCCAGGAGCTCTCGGTTGTTTTTTCAAGTTTTAGGTTACTAACAAATTTTGAAGGGTATTGCTGCGACGAAGCGATGGAGCGTTGGAGAGATTTTTTAACCCTTTTAATTTTTTTTTCTTTTTGATATGGTTGTAATTTGACACCTATGACAATTTCTAAATACTTCACGAGCAACTTTTCTTTTTCTTAAACGGTTTTATTTAGCTTGCCCTGTAATTTGTATGTTTGTATGTTTGTATGTTTGTATGTTTGTATGTTTGTATGTTTGTATGTTTGTATGTTTGTATGTTTGTATGTTTGTATGTTTGTATGTTTGTATGTTTGTATGTTTGTATGTTTGTATGTTTGTATGTTTGTATGTTTGTATGTTTGTATGTTTGTATGTTTGTATGTTTGTATGTTTGTATGTTTGTATGTTTGTATGTTTGTATGTTTGTATGTTTGTAATACGTTTGTCTGTAGCGCTTTAACACATTAATAGAAATTCGAACCCCTTCATGTTGACCGATTGATCTGAAATTGTGAACACACCTTTATCTCTGCGGTCAACATAAAACTGCGTATTTCATGAGTTAAAAAATCCAAGATGGCGGCCGCTACAAATTGGTGGTTACATATTTTCTCAAAACTCCATCAATATGGGTGTCAAATGAAAGGGCTTGACTAATAAAACACAGTTATTCATGAGGAATGTAAATCTAAAATGACCGCCACTACAAAATGGCGGATTACATATTTTCTCAGAACCCCATCAATATGGATATCAAATGAAAGAGGTTTACTGGTAGAAGATAGTTATTTATGAAAAATGCAATTCCAAAATGGCCGCCATTACAAAATGGCGGATTACATATTTCCTTAAAACCCCAACAATATGGGTATCAAGTGAAAGGGCTTGACTAGTAGAACACAGTTATTTATAAAAAAACTGCAAATCCAAGATGGTTGCCACAACAAAATGGCGGAATACATATTTTCATAAAACAAACCCCATTGAAATGGGTATCGAGTGAATGGGCGTGACCAGTAGAACACAGTTATTTATGAAAATTCAAATCCAAGATGGCCGCTGCAACAAAATAGCCAATTACTTTTTTAAACGGTTTCATTCAACTTGACCTGTTTGTATGTATATTTGTTTATAGGGTTGTCTCACATTAATAAAAATTTGACCCCGTTCCTTTTGATTTATTGATCTGAAATTTGGAACAAACCTTTATCTCTGCTGTCATTATAATATTGTGTATTTCATTATCCTGAAAAATCCAATGTGGCCGTCGGTAAAAAATGGATGAATGGCTTGACTTGGAGAACACACTACATGTAATCCCCTCTATATCGGTATCGAATGAAATGATTTGACTAATAGAATACAGTACGTCATATGCCCATACCTATCTATGTTTATAAATGTATCCTATACACAGAAACTTTAAGTGTCGTTACCAAATATCGAAATAGGAGAACATGTCTAAAATTAGTGCAAAGCTACGACGTTTTATTTCTCTTCCCAATATTTTTTTGAGCATATTGCTCTAGTCAAACGTCTCACGACGCCCAAGTGATGCGCATCTTTATTGACTAGTCTTCTGCGAGTAAAACTGTTCATACACAGCATCGTTGTAATCTCTGGAAACCATCAGTATCGCATTTTTCGACAGGAAATAGCGGGCTTGTTCATTCTTGGCTCATGGCACATTGCATATTTTTCTATTCATTCGTCTAATGTCTAGAATGCGTGTTGTACTCGTAAACCCTTGCGCCATTTGTACGATACGCATCGAAATTCTAGGTTTAGTCAATTTTGAGAGGGATTTCTCTTTGGGAATCATGTCTGTGACGTTTAAATCATGCCATGGGGTTACGGAAAAAAATCTGAGGCATTGGAAGAAAGTGTTACGTCACACATGATGGAAGTAATAGGTTAAAATTTAGACCTGATTCATTGTTTTCATGTATGTTATCATGTACCTTTTGCCTGAGGATCAGACCGATGACGACCCTTGCGCCACAGATGAACGCGAATAGTAATTAAACAATGTTTGATAGACAAGCTGGCTGTCTGGCTGAATATTCGTTTCTCCGATGGGCCAGCAGCTCTCTCATCCTGCTCGGTGCAATTCACTCGGTACAAATCAGCCTTTTATGGTAGAATGACTACGTGTGACAGACGCAATTAGCAGCCTTCCCCTGCACAGCGCTCCAGGCCTTCTCCCTCCAGACTCCACCAGGCAGCTATTATAGAAAACCTTATCATCGGCACCACTCTCTTTCTATTCCCATTCAAACTGGGAAACCTCGCGGCGCGTATAAGGCGAAAAATGAGCCCACACGATTGATTGATTCGAGTTATCGTGAGACATCGTGGACAGGGACATGCGGTGTCGCGGTGCGGTCAGTCCGTCAGTTTGGGACTTTAGAGCTGGGCGATTGCAGCCGTAGTTTCCTTATCCGGGAGTTGTTGCGCTGATCGTTCGTGGGTCGCCCTAAAATGGTTCGAAGAAAATATGTCCGAGCAAATAGGTGCAACAAATTTGCACCATGTGCGCCAGGGGGGTAGGGGGAGCGACGCGCAGAGATGTGATAAAATCTCCGCAGCACGGTATTTGTGGCGAGAATCGCGGTTGATCGCGTTCGTCAGGGAGGGAGATGATTTATCATCATCATCCACGGCGGTGTCACATTTGTCCCTGCGGCAAGGAGTGGCGATGTGACCGCCCGCGGACGGGAGAAAGCACCATTAATCTAGATGTCCGCGCGTTATGGGACCCAACGCGCGATGGTGGAAAATTTGTAACGACCGACATCGTCTGTTGTAAAAATGCAAACAGCGCGAAATGATCGTTTTATCCGTTTTATCTAGAGGAGGCGTTGCGTTAGTTCCAGGTTGTCCCAGGGCGCGGCTCAAAGTGGTTCGCTCGCACAAAAAACTCGTTTGTTTTGCATATGACATTATATTCGCGGCACACAATTGCGGCTATTCATGACTAATTTACACCGGCAGCGTTATAACGGCGGTGACAAGTTATCGAACCGGTTCATTTGACCGTCGATCATATCTTGTTGGGTGGGTGAAGTCGTCGAAGTTGTCGGTCATTTTGAATGCACAATACTCAAGATAATTATCACGCCGCGGAATACAACACCTCGAGATTTATCAATTTGTGCCAGATCACGCTCACCACAACACTCACTCACCCAAATCATCATTATCAGTCCCGGGCGTAGATCTCTTCAACCGAAGGGGAAAACTGAAATCCAACCCATAAAAATTAATCATTTCTGTCGAAATCGTCCGAGATGTCCGAGCTTCGGCCTAGCCATGACAGCCATGTCTCCGCGTACATTTCTCCATCTTTTCATTTGTCTTTCCTCCTTTAGAGCTCAACAACAATCAATAACCTATTATGGATGTGATTTTAATCACTTCCTTCGAAACGCGGTTCTCTTGGAAACAGGTCGCCGGCGTTGAAGGGTGCTGTCGTAGGCACAGATCGGAAACTCTCCGAAAACAACGAGAAAACCAATCCACAAATCAGCTAGAGAACGACGCGACAACAAGACCTCGATTCTCCATTTTTTCGGTTAGCAGCGCGCTTTGCTTGATCGTTTTAGAGAAAGGCAGGCTTCTAGTGATCACTTGGCGCTCGATGATGTATAGCAAAAGGGCCAGAAAACAAAACGCAGAGCCACCACCACAGGGAAACAAAACAAGGAGATGAATAATTATGCATTTTAATGTCAAATTGATATTTTTATCGACATCCACAGATCGACGCGATGTTACGTCGTGTGTTTGCTTTCTACCGCGGCGTTCGTTCCCGGTGTGGTTTGCTACAGAGATAGAGAGAGAGAGACCTTAAAGAATGTGGGGGCGGAAGTGAGAGATGATTCCACGAATTGTTCGAATTGTTTGGAATGGGGATGACAGATAAAACGAAGTATTGCTTCCTCTCTGAGGAGTTAAGCTTTGATGCAAGGGCAATAAGTATGATGACATGTCGGTAGTCTGGGATTGCCGGGAAGTTTCCCGCTCTGAGAACTGTGGAATTAGCTTATATTTGAAATCTCCATACAACTTCCGTATAGCTTCATTCGAACGATATTGTATTGGATGTGTAACTTAATTCGTTCCGTTTCCACAGGATGGCTCAAGATGCTATGAATAGTTTTTGCTAAATCGTGAAGTGTCGACAGCTGTCAACCAAATACTGTTTACAACTCTTTGAGTTTTGCACAACAAGCTCAATTTTTACTGCACTGAATATATCGATTTTCGTTGTAAATAAGCATAATTTAAAAAAAAGTGCAGCTGATCGAAGTTTTTGATGACTCTACTCTGTCGGATAGATATTGTAGGGATTTTTTCAGACGATCCGGCGTCCGGGTCAACCGAAAAAGTATGAAGACGAAGAATTAGAGACATTACTCGATCAAGATGCGTGTCAAACGTAAACAGAGCTTGCAGAATCATTGATAGTAAATCGACAAGCTATTTCTAAACTGACTCGTAACCGCAGGATACATCTAAAAGCAAGAAAATTGTGGACCATACGAATTGGGAGCGAGAGATGTCGTACAGCGATTTTGCATGTCCGAAATGTTGCTTGAGCGGCACAAAAGGAAGTCTTTCTTGCATCGAATCGTTACCGAGGACGAAAAATGGATTCACTACGACAATTCAAAACACAAAAGATCGTATGTAAAGCCCGGCCGACCTAGAACCTAAGCCGAGACTGAATATCCACGGTGCCAAAGTCATGCCCTGTATTTGGTGGGATCAAAAGGATGTGATCCACTATGAGCTGCTAAAACCTGGTCAAACTATCAATGGTGGTAACAGGTAACAAAATGATCCATTTGAAGCGAGCTATTGCCGAAAAACGTCCGGATCATGCGGCCTGACATAATCTCGACAAGTCGACAACATTCGATGTTTCGATCCATCGATCCATTCGATTCCATCATAACAACGCTCGGCATCATGTTGCGGTTCGAGTTAAAAACTATTTGAAAAATGGCGAATGGGGAATTCCGGTTCACCTGCTTAGAGCCCAGGCCTTGCCCCTTTCGACTACCATTTGTTTCGATCGATGCAGAACGCTTCGAGTGGAGCAGGGTATCAAAAATTGGCAGGATTCATTCTTGGCTTCAAAAGATGAACGCTTCTTTCGCGACGGAATCCGTAAATTCTCAAAAGAATTGGAAAAAGTGGTTTTGAATAATGTATTAATTCATTTAATTATTCAACTAAATGTGTTCCTCATGGAAATAACGGAACAAATTAGGCTGCACATCCCATATAATTTTTCCGCTCTCCTTTCTTCTCTGCTCCGAAGAATTGTTTTTTCTAACACTAGGAAACACTGTTTATTATTTTGCAACGAGAGGAAAATGGAAATGGAATGGAAGATTGAGTGCAGAATGTAATGGAAAACGGAATGGTAAAAGAATGGAAAATGGAATGAAAAATGAAAAAGAAATGGAAATGGGAAATTGAATAGAAAATCGAATGGAAATAGAATGAAAAATGGAATGGAAAACGGAATGGTAAATCGAATGGAAGATGGAATGGAAAATGAAATGGAAGATGGAATGGAAATAGAATGGAAAATGGAATGTAAAATGAAATGGGAAATGGAAAATGGAATGGAAAATGAAATGGGAAATGGAAAGTGGAATGGAAAATGAAATGGAGAATGGAATGGAGAATGTAATGAAAAACGGGATGATAGAATGGAAAATAGAAAAGAAGATGGAATGGAAGTAGAGTGGAAAATGGAATGAAAAATGAAAAAGAAAAATAAATGGGAACAATTTTTGTTGCTGGAGTTTCTGTTGAATCATGTGGAAACATTACTAGATTAAATATCTACTCTATGATATGACCAAATAGAATTTTTTTATTTAATTTTCGACCAGTTTTTTTCCTAAATATTTTATCCTTTCAAAAATTTCAGTTCGTTGAAAACTATCCCTTTTATTGTCTGTAGTCGAACGTGTTTTCGACTGCACACAGAAAAATTGAACTGCAGTATGTGTAGCTTACGCAGCATTAGGATTAAAAATGAAGCGCCACGTTTTTTTCTTTCTGTGGCTGAAAAATTCCCGCCTGATTTCCTACATTGTAACGTTCAGTGATGCTAGTGTGCTACTTGTGGAAATGAAAATTTCAATATATGGAATAAATGTCAATATTATAAATTTTTAATAAATTTCTGAGCGTACACCTTTCTAAATTTTTGATATATTATGTAAAAGGTTTCAAAGTCAAAAAAATCACATGAAAAGCTAGGGTTCTTTTGATGCCAACACATCACAAAACCCAAAAACATTTTTCAGTTTTCGCCTAAAAGTAGGCATTTGGTATGCGGATCAATATTTTTCCTATAAGTTCACCTGAATATCTTTCGTTTGCTGTAAGAGGGTCGAATATCGGTCAAATCACCCAAAGTAAATTTTTGGGTATGGGCATATTTGACCAAATCAAAAAAAGCCTAATAAATAATATGCCTACCGAAATTTATTATATGTTATGTTAAAAATGATCGGCTCTTCAAAAATGATATAGAAGCTAGGGTTTCCAAGGTTTCGACACCTCAAAAACCATCAAAAACGAAATGTTCCAATTGTTTTGCCTAAACTCGACACTCTTTTAAAGCAAATTTCATTCAAATATCTATACATATTCGGCAAAATTTGGCGAATAATTGAATTGATGTAAGATTAGTGCAAAAAATGGAATGCAAACAAAGCTCACCTTTAAACCTCACCTTTAAAACGTCATCGGATTCGAGATGTTTTTTATAATCACTTCTTTCGGAGACAAATTGAAGGTACAAATCAAAAATGAAAATATCGATCGTGTCACGAAATAGGGTTCAACTTTGAGCGCTTATTGCTCAGTCCTTTCGTGTTGGATTTACGAGACGTATACACCAATCGATTTGGACACTCCTAACAATCTATTGCAAAATATAAAATTATATTTTCTTTTAATTGATAGTTTGTTAACAGATCGTTGGAAGGAGAGCTTCTGATTTCCCAGCATTTCCCTAACACTGACTACAGAACCGGGCACCATAACAATACAAGCAATCTGAGGATCATAGGGGGTCTCCGCAGCCCAACGGTTGCGTGTGTGTTCAATAAGTGAATGACCGTGGGTTCATTCCCAGGGCTTTTCATTGTTTGATCATCTAATTGGCCTCTTTCAAGGCTAGAGGCGAATGAACTTTGCGATTTGAAGCCTCTGTAGTAGAAACATCAATCAATCAAGCTGCGGGGGCTCTTGTACCCAAGCAAGAGAATATAATTTCGCATGCATTCATGCAGACCGGTAGGTGTTTCGCTAACAAGAATTATAAAATAGAGACTGGCGACGAATTTCGAGTACCTCTTCAAAAGCATTCCATAACATATGTTAAATATAGCAACGTAATCCTACGTCAACTTTGTTGTCGTGTCTCGAACATAACCCTCCAACTTTTTCATCATTTTCATCGTTTATATAGGTAAACAATTAGTCATATCTCGGGAGCTGTTAGGAAAACTGTTCCAGGATAATAATTTACATTGAATTTTTGGTATTCGCTACAAACATCAATTGTGATGTTTCAAAATTCCTCATAAATTTTGATTTCTATTTCTTTAAAACTGACATTGCACCACAGTATGTCTTTATGTAGGAAATCGGATCTATATTCTTCGACCAGATAAAAAAATTAGAAAAAATATGGAAAACTATACTGGTGAGGACAAATGGACAGTTTTTTTAGTGTTAAGTTAGTTAGAAGTTAGAAGTTAGAAAGTTAGAGAATCCAATTCACGTTTTCTTCAACTTTCTGTGATTATTAACCCTTTGCGGAATTGATTTCCCTCTAAAAAGATCCTTTTATCTTCCACGCTTATAATATTTTGTTTATGCCGAGTACCGTAATCTATTGTTCATAGAAACTCTTTATACATTCGTGAAAAAAATCACTAGACATTAAAATTCGTTTAGAAAAAATGTAAACAATTACATCGTTGAATAAAGTATATGAGTATGATTCTTTGCTGTGGTGGCGGAGAGCAGACAAACGACCGCAAAAGGTTAATATTTCAGTTTCTGGACAGACAAACGATACGAGAGAGAGAGCATTAGATTATTCCTATCGCGAGCGATTTGCAGACTACGCTACCTGTCCGTCTTACCTCCATCATTATTTTCGTTTACCCACACCGCAAAAAAAAAGTTTAATCTCTGCCGGTCTGTTTTGACCCCAGTAAACATTTTAAAAAAATTGTGAAAAACATTTTATTGAACTACAACAAACTGCATCAATATTTTGGTAATATTTTCAAGGATAAAATGTAGGGTCAAAATAAAATGAAAAAAAAATAATTCAATAACTATTTTTATTATTTGAAACCTTCTATCTCAAATGGTTTCCCACAAAAGAAAACTGATATCTTCCTGTTTGTAGTTCAGAAACGGCTTCTTCGCTGGACTGCAATTAAATAGACAACTCTATCGCAACCATCGCTGAACTATTCGGAAGCTTACATCCAAGTCCAATCTTGAATTGATGCACAGCATTCAATGAGGTACATATAGAGGTGAAGCAGTAGGCGCAGTGTATATGTATTGGCAAGCAAAATATCGTGTCGTAATTATTTGCATTCAATATGAAATGTATATGGAAGATACAAAACAATGTTCAAAGTACTCACAGTTGCATGATAATTTGAGCCAAAATTCTAATGAAATCAGTCAACTGGTTGTTTTTTACCAGATGACAATTATATCGTGGCTTATTTCGATTATTCATGTGACAAAAAGGTCCAGAGAGCAGTCATATGCTTAGTTCTCGAAAGCAGTAACATTTTCGGTGAAATTTCGATTAATTGGCGATTATTATCTCACAACATACATATTGACACTGAGAGCTTTCGAAACATCAACTTCATAACGGTAAAATCATGAACTTCGTTTGTTTCTTTGAACGTGGGGGAGTGAAAATGGCACATGGAAATATCACTTTTATCCGTCTTTTTCGACGTGATTTCACAAATATTCACTCCACGCTATTACATTAGCCTCATATTCAACGAGAGCTCTACAAAAATGTACGTTTTTAATTGATGAATTACTTCCTGAAAATAGCATTTTTACATGGATGCGGTGGGCAATCAAAGATAAACACAACGACTGACGTCACTATTTGCGAAATAGTTATGGCAGCGCATGCTATGTCGCTCGAAATTCGACCATCTTCATTACCTTTTTTCCAGGACATTGCACAGCATTCGCTTTGGGAACCACGGCGTAATCACCCAGTCCACTTTGTTGTGCCAGATTGGTCCCAACAAATGGTGTAGACAATGGTACCAATATCGTGCCATTTTGCAATGATTTTGTCGACCTACCCTTCGTATTTGACAACCAATTCCGAGCCAACACTGTGCCAATCTGGCACCACGTTGACCGGTCGCAAAATTGCTCGAATCTCATTATGGCTTTATTTGTTTTCATGAGAGTTGAAACAAAAACTAAAAAAAACGTCGATGGAAATTATTTATTTGATATCCAATGCGACTTTATATAAATCAATACTAATACTAACACTATGATATATTATATACTATAACGAATAATAGCTATCCTACACAACACGTTATAATGAACGAAACAATCTTTCACTGGAGCATTCGGCGAATACATTTCAAGCATTCATAATTATCGTCCGACTATTATCCTTATATGGTATAATGACTACCGTAAAGTTATTCGATGCGGCTAGAATGAAACTTTAGTCCAAATACCACTTGTTATTTGAAGAAAAATTACCTGTATAAGGAAATTCTTCACTCAGTTCACTCTTTTCGCTTTTGATTATTCGAATGACAGTTCAGTGAGAAAGAAGAAAGGGAATCGATGAAGTGATGCTGTTTCACTCAGTACTAGTTATCGTGTACTTTATAGTTCATCTTATGGACAGTTTAGCCTGCGGGGGTGAAGGAGGGGTTTCATTCCAGCACTTTACACCGTTCCGGTCGGTATTAGGTCCATAACCGCTCGAAGGTATAGAAGAGCGGGTAACCAATCCATTTTCGATGTAGTTTCCCTCGTACGACCTGGATGGTTCGCCGTTTCAACAGATCCTCTTGCCTTGTTTTTCACTATCTACTTTTTGAGAGCATCCCGCCTCAATCGACTCAATTATTGTGACATTGTTATGTTTGCTCAGGGGTTCGACCGTTGATAAAAAACATAAATCTTAAATCTGATAGTTTAATGAGCTTCAAGTCAAATAATTGATACGTGAATTGATTCGACAACAACCAAACGACGCTCTGTTTACCAACTAGACAGTTCCCTATCTTTTGTCGCGTCCTCCGCATAATCAATTATATTTACAGTGCAGTGTTGCCACTAAATTGAAACAATATTTTTCTACCAACGGCACCAATTATATTTTTAAAAAACACTAATTAGTTGCTTAACTTTTGTTCGACACTGTTCTTCTTAACTTTTGGGTAACGGACAGGTTTGATGTGTATAAACCAAATCAATTTGTTCATGCTGAATTGACTCATTTTTGCAATACTTCGTATCATTATGTGCTTGTTGATAGGGAGAACCGATTTCCAGATGAAACTTTATTCCGGTTTTTACCTTGTGAAATTAAACGCCCCGATCATCACAGTTGTTGTCCTGCAACAAGCTTCATTAAGATTAAATCATCGATGCGCGATGAGTTGCATCAACCAGTCCAATGCTCCCGAGAACGATGATGATCCGTCATTCTGGGGATAACCGTTGCGCCACGACAGTTTCCACTCAAAACATTGCATCCATCACATACTGCCCCGAACACACCTGTTTCAAACCCGGTAATCCGAATCCATCATTCCAGTAAAATGTAACCCAAAACTTCTCTTCCATCCCTGTGCACAAAATATTCCGAATCGAATTGGTGTGTGCAATCCCGTGGAAAACCGGTACCGGGTGTAATTTCATCCGCCCGAAAACGGTTCCCTTTCCCCTTCTTCCTGCGCTACTATCGATCGATCAATTTGCAAGCTATTTCATCTTGGGGAGGATGGAAGATCACTTCGATGTCGACCGCGCGTCAGCCTAAAAAACTATTTAGAAATGTTAATTTTATTCAGCCTACAACAACGCTAATGATGTCGTTAACATGTGAACGATTTGAGCTAACATTTGCTCGCGTTGTTGTGGCTTCGCGGAGATTTTTGTGTGCGTGACTATGATTCAGAATATGCTCCGGCGGATGACATTCATGCTATCTCGCCCCCCGAGTCACGCTTGTTCCTTGATCTCCTCTGGGAGTAGCGGTGCGGTGTGGGGCGCCTATTCGCGAAACCTTAAACGGTACTAATGATGTGTCGCGTAGCCGCGAACCCCAAACGATCGCGCGGCTATGTGTAGGTATAATTAACACAAGCTCGCCAACGAAAATCTCCGGCGATTAGTTAGATGGGGGGATTCTTGTTTGCGAACGATATGCAAATTCAGCAATGTCGGGCCACGGCTACCGTTGCGCTGCAGCAACATTTCGCAAGGCTGCGCGATAAAATCACGAAACCTATTTGTTCGACACCTCACATATTACGATCAAACTGACAGCAGCAGCGTGCGGCGTAATCTCCCTCCTCCGCATCAGATGCGTTCGCGTGATCGTGCGGTGACAGCAGCGAGCGTGGATTGACATTTTGGATTTCCTTTTTGCTCTTCCCCCTTTCGCTGCCCCCTCCATACCCCCGACGACAATTTCATCACATTCTAATAACGCCTGTTTCTCCATATCTTTTCTTTTTTTCTTACAGATGCATGTGTGAACCCGGATACACTGGCAAAAATTGCGAATCGCACTACATTCCCTGCTCGCCGTCGCCATGCCAAAACGGGGGTACTTGCAAGCAGTCGACGAAATTCTCCTACGAATGCAAATGTCCACCAGGTAAGCAAGAGATCATTAGTTTCGTCGTAGGCTGCGATCGCTCTTTCGTGGTTATGTATCTGCGCGTGTGTGTTTGATACTTCGTATCATTAACACATTTCTCGCATTTCCCACACAACATGTGGAACCCAAACGGAGAGCGTCTCCTCTGAGCGAAGAGAAAAAATGGGTCGCGAAGATTGACAGATTTATGCAATCATTATTAGAATTCCGTATCGTCAGCGGCGCTCATTAAGATGGCTCTTTCCAGTGGTCATTGGAGGGACGAGCGCCGTAAATGAGCTGTCATTACTATACAATGTCATGCGTGTAATGTTTGCCGCATGCCTGCTCCGCATAGTTGCTGTCCGGATCTTCCTGGATGAGGATGCACAGCGCGCTTTATTCCTACGGAAATATGGAACCGTATTCCGTTCGATGCTCAAATTTTCGTAGTAACCTTTAATCACACGACTCACCGTTGACTGCACGGTTCCGAGTTGTTTTTCGATGTTCCGATGCGAGAGTTGAGGATTTTCCAGGTGCTTGCGCAGAATCAATCCGCGACGTTGCTCTCGGGTGACGCAATTTTTCCAATTGTCTAAAAATTGACATAAAAATATAGTGTAAGCAATACACTCTAAACTACTTCCATTCATATTTTCAACAGCAAATATCGAATGGGTAATTTCCTACAGTGTTTTTTCCACGATGCAATTTGATGAGAGACAACCTTTATAAAGGGTGTGTCACATCAAATTGCATCACGGAAAAAACGCTGTAGAAATTCGCCCAGTAGACCGATCCTTTTGAAAATTTTAGACAGTAAAATAAAAACTATTAAACAACTTTTGGCATTTTCTTTTTATTCATACTTCGATCCCAAGCCCGTATGCTCGCACCTTCCTCTTTACCCCGTCCATAAGGTTCTGTACAACGTCAGGTTGTAGTTTTTTCTAAACAGAAATCCATTTTCTCTTGAAGTCCGCCTCCGATTTGACAACTTTTGGGTTCTTCCGGAGGGCCTGCTTCATAATCGCCCAATATTTCTCTATTGGGCGAAGCTCCGGCGCGTTGGGCGGGTTCATTTCCTCTGGCACGAAGGTTACCCCGTTGGCTTCGTACCACTCCAACACGTCCTTTGAATAGTGGCACGAAGCGAGATCCGGCCAGAAGATGGTTGGGCCCTCGTGCTGCTTCAATAGTGGTAGTAAGCGCTTCTGTAGGCACTCCTTAAGATAAACCTGCCCGTTTACCGTGCCGGTCATCACGAAAGGGGCGCTCCGCTTTCCACAAGAGCAGATCGCTTGCCACACCATGTACTTTTTGGCAAACTTGGATAGTTTCTGCTAGCGAATCTCCTCCGGAACGCCCTCTGCGGAGTTTGTCCTCTGCGGAGAAGAACAACAGGCCCGGCAGCTGACGAAAGTCCGGTTTGACGTAGGTTTCGTCGTCCATTACCCGGCAATGCGGCTTCGTCAGCATTTCGGTGTACAGCTTCCGGGCTCGCGTCTTCCCCACCATGTTTTGCCTTTCGTCGCGGTTAGGAGCCTTCTGTACCTTGTATGTACGCAGGCCCTCCCGCTGCTTGGTCCGCTGGACGAATGACCTTGACAAATTCAGCTTATTGTCGACATCCCGGACCGAACTTCTCGGATCACGTCTAAACTGCTTAACTACGCGCTTGTGATCTTTTTCACTGACGGAGCATCCATTTTTGCCGTTCTTCACCTTCCGGTCGATGGTTAGGTTCTCGAAGTATCGTTTTAGTACTCTGCTGACCGTGGATTGGACGATTCCCAGCATCTTACTGATGTCCCGATGTGACAACTCCGGATTCTCTAAATGAGTGCGCAGGATTACTTCACGACGCTCTTTTTCGTTCGACGACATTTTTCCAAACTTACGAAAAATTGACAGTGAAGCATGGCCAACGTGATCTATACACTCTTATCTGATTATAAGCGAAAGCTGAAGATATAATTCCTAAAAATTAAATTTCTACAGCGCTTTTAGCTCATGGTTTCATTCTTCGCTAGGTTCATTTTTGTACTCAAACCTGAAGTTTTCATAAGGTTTCGATTATCTAGACCATTGAATCTAACTATAACATTATTCTTCCATTTATTCTGAGTCGTCAACATTTGAGACTACAACATTGCTGGAAAAAAATAAAATTTAAAAAAAGGATTAGAGAAAAAAACGTATTTCATTCCGTTCGCATTCTAGAATTGTAGACCGTATTTGAAACTCTTGGATGGTGTGTTCATATTGTTCATTCGTTGAAAGGAAAATCAAATACTGCTTCGTTAATGGGTTGTCCATATTTCCTTGATTCATTTTATTTTTTCTAGCCCAAGTTCATCGAAACTTTTTAGTATTCTGTCAATGATTGCTTCTAAAAACAGTCTAAAAAGACGCTTTGTTGTTTTGTGGCTTTTTGAACGATTTTTGTTATACATCTTTGTTCCACATTAGCAACAGGTCAACCATTGAATGCTTGTTCGCTGCCTAATCTCGAAGGTTTGCTTGTACCGTTCTGAATCATATTTCGGACGCTTAAGACATATGATGCAGAAAACAGATCTAAACTGGTATATTTTATTTGTTTGATATTTTTAATAAATTAATTCAATATGCTTTTAAGCTTTCTGCTTTGGTACCTATTTGATTGAAAACATAAAAAAATAATCGAATAAAATGCTTTTCAAATGAAGCGAATAAGAATCAAACTTCGTACACAATTTATAGGAAAAATCAAATTTCGGACACTTTATTTTGTAATTTTTTGAACGAAAATTACATTACACTTGATTATATTTAACTAGCTGACCTGGCAAACTTCGTCCCGTCCAAAATTTGTTTTTTGTTATCAATAACTTCAAATATTCACGTTGACTATGAGCAACTATGAGCAAGTTCATGGGTCCAATCGCAGAACTGTTCGTTGATTGATTTCTAATCGACCCCTTTGAGTTTACCTTTTACTATAAAATTCCTCGTATTTCTAACAAAACTCAAGATTATATAATATCAGATTATTTTCAGACACAGTTCTCGTTCAAGATTTTTTAATCATTTGCAAATAACATGTTTCTCCGTTACATGAAATAAATGTTTTATACAGAAAATATGATAGAATAAAGACAGCCCTAAATCGGACAATTCCTTTCTCGAGTTCTGCTCTTATGAGCACGTTCGGCGATATTTTTTTATTGGTATAGATAGAAGAAGATATAGGAGTGCGTTTCATCGCATTAAAATTCATTTCCAGTTTCGAACAAAGATCAATTTCGCTAGCGCAAACATCAAATGGACTACCAGCACTTGTCACTATGTAATTGTAGAGGAATATAGGAATTTTATTTTCCGTATTTTTCTTTTTTCCTTCAGAGTTTTCCGAAAATTTTCAATTGTCACGTTTGGTTGGAATATTTTTGGTTGAAATATTTGTAATATTTTTATGGAACCCCCTCTCCTTTCCAGAGGAGGGAGGGGTGTCATACCATCATAGAATCATTTCTCATACCCAAAAACCCTCACATCTAAAATGGTGCTTGATTAGTTCTCGAGTTATGCATAAGTTTGTGTTTGTGTCTCCCATGTAATTTGTGTTCCATTTGTATGACAGCCCCCCTTAGAAAGGGGGGTGGAGTGTTTAACCACCGTAGAAACATTTATTGTATCCTAAAATCTCCATATGCCATATTTGGTTCCATTTGCTTGATTAGTTCTCGAGTTATGCAGAAATTTGTGTTTCATTTCTATGGCACACAAACCAACAAGCGCCCCCCCCCCTCCCTCAGAAAGGTGTGAGGAGTGCTGAACCACTTTAGAAGTGTTTCTTGCCCCCTAAAACCTCCACATGCCAAAGTTGGTTCAGTTTGCTTGATTAGTTCTCAGCTCTCAGTTCTCTCCTCAGAGAGAGAGAGAGGAGGAGTGTCTATTCACCATGGAAACGTTTTGTATCCCCTAAAACATTCGCATGACAAATTTGGCTCCATTGAGTCCGAATTATGCAGAAATTTGTGTTTCATTTGTATGACAGCTCCCCCATAGAGAGGGAGATGGAGTGTCTAACCACCGTAAAAACATTTATTGCACCCTAAATCCTCCATATGCCTTATTTGGTTTTATTTGCTTAATTAATTCTCGAGTAATGCAGAAATGTGTGATTCATTTGTATGATGAAATTTGTATGAAATTTGCCGATAACTGCGTTTTATATAGTGATTACTTCAGTCGCAGTTTGCTGTTGGGTCTATGGCGACCTAAGACTCCCGAATGTTATGATCTTCTTTGTTCCACGTGGAAATTATGACTACAAACTCCAATGTTTTTCTGGTTTCCGCATCCGTTAATTCGCTATGAGACTAAACTCGTGTAATATTTCATTCGAGCAGATGCGTCATTTCAAGAACGTCGTTTGTAATAACCGTAGCTTTGATTCGCATTCGCAGGAGAAAGGTCATTATAAGAAATCGGTTATATCTCTAAAACGGTTGGTCCTAGGATAAAACGTTACATATAATCTTTCATTCTGGACCGCATGTAGATTCTTTTATTCATGCTAGTTTTCTTAAATGCTTACGATTCCACGAGGTATTGAAATTTCATGAATTTCAAAAATTGTAACTCCATTTTGGTGAGTCCGACACAGCACCACTCAATTAATACGTCAATTTTTTGAATTAGAAGAATTTTCTTGTAAAATATACCAAAAAAATATCGAAGTGAGGGTGTTTCGAGATATCAAAATTTTTGGTATAAAATTCAATGTTCGAGTAAGATTTTTTAACAGCGCATTTAAAATATTATTTTTGGGTTTGAGTAACGATTTTCTGATAACAAGATCAGTGATTTTGTATACGCTCCTCTAAAAAAAACAGTCGTAATTTAAATTGGTTATATGGCAATGAAAATTGTGATCGTGTATAGTTTCCATCATAAGTATCAAGTTTAAAAGAAGTCGGAGGGGGTCGGGTCAAAATTTGATGGTTTTTAACTGTTTTGGGGTGGAATTACTCTATATTGTCATATTGAATTGTCTTTACTGCACAGTACCAAATGCCTTCAAAATGAAAACATGTCTCCCCATTTGGCATCTCTGCCAGGAACTCACGGGTGACATAATCAGTTGTCAGTCTAGCTAACACCACCACTACAACACATCTTCAGTGCATACAAACTTGTGTGCAACATTTCACCATCGATATTATTATTTATTACCGCATTACATTCGGATCGAACGTGATTTGGGGATATTTTTGACACTTGACGGCGGGGGACCCGCGGGAGTTATTTATGTCCCATTACCGAGCCACCCATTTGACAGCGCGGTCAAATTTCGTGAGAACAGAATCGGGTCGAATACGGATGGTAATGGAGTGGGATCATTCTCCTCTACGCGAACTCCATTGCCAATCGTAATCAATCAAGCACCGGTAATGATCGTTATTATTATGTCCTACGGGGACGTCCAGTGGAAATTATCTTATGTTCAACGGGTAAGTTCTGCTGCACGAGCGCATAGCCCCTCCCCTGCACTCTAGAATGTTTCACGTGACAACCACCGGGCGTTTTCCAGGCAGTCAACAATCCACTCCACCACAATTAGACGGCCGTTCCCGTTTCGCAAATTAACAGGTTGTTATGCGCCCCGGTGCGCCGGTTGGTGGTGTTCGCTAATCGTAATCCGGGAGCGATCATGTTTTTCTCGAGCTTTTATTTCGCGCGCACGATCTCACCGAAGGGGAAATCCGTCCGTCCGTCCTGTGAGAATGTTCGTAGTTCCGTGAAATCACTCGCGATCCCGAAAATGGCTCTTCGCCGCGGCGGCGCGGGATTCTTGCGGAACTAATGCTGCAGCAGGAATATTCCTCGAAAGGAATGGGAAGAAAGAGTCGCCGCTCGTCGTCGTTTTGTGATAATTTTCCGCCGATCTGCTTTGGCTTTTACTTCTCTTCTCAAATTGGCCAATAACGATCCCCCTAACGTTCTCTCAATCTCTCACTCGCTCGCTTTGTGTGCCACACAGACAAGAATTTTCCACACTCGCGAACTCGACCGCTTCCGCGAGCACTGAGGTATGTTCTCAGGCACACCAGTACTTCCACACCCTCGTGGTGCACGCTGCACAAGAAGTCCGCCAACGTCGTCGTCATCTGCGTCGTTGGGCCCCTGTGGTCATTTCCCATCGAAAAGGGTCGATCATTAATAAAGTACCTCAGCCTCGCCTATCGCGCGTTTGTTTGTTGCCACAGTCTATTTATGTCAAGCCACTGCCGCCAGGTGACTTTGTTGTGAACTATTAAATATGGCCGTCGACATCTCCCCTCCGTCCGGCGCACCCTCCGGGATACAAGAAAAACTGTACAAATAAAAAATTGATTCCGCTTTGGTGGGCGTCGTGAGTCGCCCGCTCATCCCGGGTTCACTAATGCGCGCTTGTGACCTTTCTCCACTCAACACTCACACCCATACGGTGGTGGTGCTGTTGAGAAATCTAGATCATGCCGACCTACTTGGAATAGGGAGAAAAAAGCTTTGAAGTCGCTCTTCTCCTAATAGAAAACCCCATCTCTGGGCGTATTCTGCGCGCGTAGTGCATCTCAATGACGAAGCGGACATGTCACGGGGTGCCAGGGCGCACGCGGTTGTGACCCGGCCCAGTGGGGAGGGGACCGGGAGACGTGCGGCGCCGCAATGATCAATCATTTGATCGGTATGCTCCAGGCGGGTGTTTCCATGTTTCTTATGTCGAAGGAAGCGGGACCACGAAATGAAAACACGAATAATAACAGCAAACAACGAACGACCGAACGAAATATGGCGCGGCGTGATTACCCGGGGCCATTCGCTGCGCAATCCAAGTCCAAAAGCGCGCGGTGACGGTCCAGCAGCGGTGCAACAACAACGAATTGTTGAGATTGAGCAAAAAAAAAGATCGACAACCCTCGAGAGCCAAGCTAAATCTATGATGGGAAGCGGTGGAGGAGAGGGAAAGGAAGGAGGAAAATTGTTGCGCAAAATTTGATCGCTGTGTGATTGCTGTGTTGGGATTGTGGACCCAGACTCGGGCTCTCGGGCGAGAGTGTATGACAATTACTGAAAACGCGATCGGACACGTGTAAACTTTGTAAAATTGCACGCGGTGACTGATCCCTGATGAGTCCCAGACGGGTTTGGGTAGATGCATGCAACGGCGGTCTGTCGCTGGCTCTGATCAGTGCGTCTAGAGCTTTTCCAGAGTTGAATCACCTTCGTTATAATCGGACCACAACTCTAAGGACCGTATCGTTATTTATGGGTACGCCTTAGAGTCTCCGTCTGAAAAAGACTATAGCTTGTTTTGACAGCTGTTTATTTTTCTCCTGTTGTTGACACAGTTAGCGTTCAGTTAGCATTGTTAAAAGATCGTTTTTTCCTAAAAGTGCAATCATGAGAGGGCTAACAGAAGAAAAACGAAAATCCATTGTGACCAGATACTGCTCCGAAACAGGAATATCAATGAGAAAATTGGCGAAGGCGGAAGGAGTAAGCGTCCATGCGGTCCAAAACGCTATCAAGCGATTTGGTATGTATAATACATTGAAGGATCTACCCGGTCGCGGCAGAAAACCTGGGCCATCCAAGCCAAACTTGGATAAAAAGATTTGCAGGCAATTTGAAAGAAAAAAGGAATTATCGATACGGGATTGCGCAAAAAAGTGTGGAACATCAATCGGTATGGTTCAACGTGCCAAAGAACGTAACTCACTGAAGGCATATAGAAAGCAAAAATGTCCCAAACGCAGCCAAATTCAGGCAAGTTCCGTGAAAACCCGTGCCCGTAAGCTTTACGATGGGATTTTAAGCAAACGCGAACTGTGCATCGTCATGGATGATGAAACCTACGTCAAACTGGACTACAAAACTCTTCCTGGGGCACAGTTTTACACTGTAAAGCAAGGAACAGATGTCCCGAACGCGGAGAAGTCAATTTTTTGCGAAAAATTCGGTAAGAAAGTGCTGGTTTGGCAAGCTGTTTGTCAATGTGGCATGAAATCATCTCCTTTCTTCACTCTCGGGAATATGAATGGTGAAATTTACCGGAAAGAATGTCTCCAAAAGCGTGTGTTACCGCTCATCCGAAAGCACACTGGTCCGACACTATTTTGGCCTGATTTGGCATCATGCCACTATGCACGTTTGACCTTGGATTGGTATCGCGAGAATAATGTCGATTTTGTGGAAAAGGAGATGAATCCTCCAAATTGTCCGCAAATAAGACCTATTGAAAAATTTTGGGCTTTGATGAAGGGACGACTGCAGAAGAAGGACAAGGCAGCCGATGACCTTGAGCAGTTCAAAAAGGATTGGATAAATGTGAGCAAACAAGTCGATGAGACGGTTGTCCAGAACCTAATGAGGGACATCAAGAAGCAGGTGCGATCATTGGCGCGAAAATCAGAATCTTGATTATTTTTTACTGTTACTCCTTTCTTTCATTCATAAGATACAATATTTTGATATCAGAACTGAAAAATAAATGCAATATTTGAAATAAAGCTGTGTTTTGAGCGTACCCATAATTAACGATACGGTCCTTACTTTCATGACTTGGCTGTGCGAGTTCTTGATAAACATTGATAAACTCAGTATCAGTGGGCTTAAGTCCCTTTAGAGTGCTTCCGATTGGTAAAACTGCCCCTTCTATTTTTAAAAATTTGTTTTCCACTGCTGAGACCAGATGAGATAGTCACTAATTATAGTTCAGTGGGTCTGTGACCAAACCTCCAGTCTCGGTTAAGTCATTTCTAATATTGATTACAAAAGTCAACCATTCAGATTTTTCAGGATTTCCCAGACTTTTTGGTTCGTGTAACAACTTCACCTCCTGTCATCTGACATATAATGGTAGTTGACGTGAGGTAGTCTACATTGCATGGAATAATAATAATAATTCTTTGAGGGTAAACCCTACAATCCCCATTTACCTTAATAATTTGAAATGAATCGTAATCTTCGAATCGTATCTGTCAAGTCCATCGTCGTTTGTGGCAAATCCGAACCAGAGTCCGCATTGTTGGAAGTATTCAACTCTACAACGTTGGACAGTCTCTTCAGATGTGTGACACTACGACTGAAAACGAACTCTAGCTCGAGTTTTTTCATCATCCAAGCGGAACTTAGGAACTTGGGTCAATTTATTTCGTATCGTGAGTTCATGAGTTCTATGAGTTCCTACGGCGACTTCCCCCGTGGTTGGATGTTTCGTTGAATGGTAGACTAAAAAGTATTGGCTTAACTTCAACTTCCTGTCTTTTCCCAATAACTGGGCTATACGCAAACGTTTAAGGGTGGATAGATTCTGTCTTCCGACTCCGCCATTCTGCTGTGGCCAATAAAGTATAGTATTAATGAGACTTCAATTCCTCACAATCTCTACTGAACTACCGTTGCCAGCCTTCAATGATACAGGTAAACCGAATCTGCTAAATATTGTACTCACTTCTTGGATTGTCGCCTGAACTGTTTTCGAAGTCATCTCTCTAAAATAAACATATCGGCTATAATAATCTATCACTATCATTGAATGTCGACCTTCAGGCAATGGTCCCAGAAAATCCACTGCTACATCTTCCTAAGCACTCGATGGCTTTCTTTTCTTATCATGGGCTCTGGAGCTGATACCAAATTACATCCACGAAAATGTCTGACAAATTCTTCCACATTTCGGTCCATCTTAGGCCAGAAACAATTAGTACGAAGGTGAGTTCCGATAATGTTGCTTCCTGTTTTTATTTTTACGTCCATATAAAGAGGAACGAAAACTTGATTCGTGATGCAAAAAAGTAGTTACCCCATCAATGGACGGTTTATTGTCTACCCATCGTCAACTCAAACCAACGAACATAGACAGTTATCAGGTATGTTATAAAGGATGGTCCTCGCGTTAGTAACTATTAGTAAATAGCGTGCAAAATAGCACACACACACATACTGCACGCTATTTTATACGTGTGAGTAATTTTCGTGTACGATACAAAAAAAATCTAACTCACCTATAGCGTGTGTCAAATCACGTTGAAGTCAAACATCGATGCATGTATACGATTAACATGGGAGAGAGGAACGAATTCGTTTCGGGGGAAGTCACTTCAAAATGCAGTGAAGACAATTTGACTGGGAAGAATGAAATTACTATTCTGTGATGACTATGACTATGCCGAGCCCTGGTGATGTATCAATTGGATCTCCCGGTCAATTATAACCAAAAATTCTAATAAATAAAAAATCACCTTTCTTTTCATGTTGTACCATTTTTATTATCTTTATTACCTTCTTTTAGTTTTTCATTGATCGAAATTCAAGTAAACGTGCGTTTTGAAAATTTATCCTTGTCACCAAAAAAGAATCAATAGCAAATGCAGCGTTCGTTCTATGGACAATGTGGATAGAGAGAACATTGCAACTTAAGCTCCGCCCGTTCTCAATTTCTTGACCAGAGACAAGTTATTTGCGATTCCACAACATCCACGATTCATCAATTATCCAGCTTTCCAAATGGCTTTTCTCAAGGCACAGAGTTTGATTTAGTTTTCCAATTTGGCCTTTTTCAAGGCTACAGGCGAATGGAACTGAGAAACTTTAAAACCTCTATAATTAAAACCATGATCATCATTATTCAAGTCACAGTCTCGCTCCAGCTAGCAGACAGCAGTCTTTCTCAACACTGGTGTCGGATACAGCTCTTTTGCGCTCGATACAAAGGAAGAATGCAAGATAGATAACGCACACAGTGGTGCAATTTTGTTCGGTGAATACATCGCGTAGATTTTCATACTGTCTGATGTAGAATGCTTCCGTATCTTTGCACCACATCATTTCTGCATCTGAATGGAGTGTAAATTTAAAAATTTGAATACAAGAGCGTTACGTTTGGGGTGCAATGATTTGAACGCTAGTATCTCTTTGTCGGCTGAATTAAGTAGTATGACGATCGCATCAGAATAATGAATAATATATGAGTGATGTTGGTTACTAATCTTATTATTGATCTAAAAACATGTTTCCATAGCTAGAAAACTGCTTTGGAAGCAACCTATTGAAATCACAAAAATCTATTAATATGCTTGAAAACCCATCGAATTCAAGATTACTCAGCGGTTGATGCATGTCGTCTGATCGCTATGAAAGCACTATAAACATTGTGCTCGTCCGGCCAATCGCAGTTTCTGTTTTGTAACAATGTTGCCCGGATTTCGCACCCTAGAATGCATATTCAGAATATGCACATAAGTAAGCATAGTGCAGAAGTAAAGCAGAATTTAAATGGAAATAGGAAATAGGACGCACCGAATCATGTCTAGCACGAGAAAAATATTCGCGATGCACACTGAGTGGGCAATAAGGACACAAATCTCGTGTATTGTTCTCGCAAGAACCAACATGGATCATGAATCACTCATCCTCAACTGCCTCTACAGAACCTTTTCAGGACCACCAAAGGTTTCTACTAAAGGGTTATTTTAAAAATTTGGATGTACTCTAAAATAATCTCCGAAGTGATCAAAAGCGAATTGATTTTTATACTTTTTTCATCCGCCTCTAGTCTTAAAAAAATGCAAATTTGAAAAACTAAACCAAACAAAGGCCATTTGGAAAGCCTCTCATCGCTGCCAACTGGTCGCCGGCACTTTTTCCGATCGATCAATAAATTTTCGGAATTTGTAGTATTTTTTCCGGATTGAAAGTGGCGTTAATGTGCAGCGCATTTCAAGCCGAATGTGAAGAAGGTATATTTTAGCGGTGAGAGCTGCGTTCTGTAACTGATGGTTTCGATGCTCGGTGGCGCACGCACAAAACTTCCTTGAAAAAATGATTCAGTTCAATTTAGTTCACTGTTTCAGTGCCGCTCTAGACAGCGAGCCATCCCATGCACCTTCATGTTATCTCAGGTTCAGGTCTCTGCAAAATACTTTCAAGGGCAAGAACTTCGTGGAACAAAACTACACATATAAAATTGAATAAATGTATGTCTGCCTATAAAAATGACGTTTTTGTTCTCTTGAAAATTGGCATGAACATTCCCGATTTTTATTTTCACTCGCCTTGATGAAAATTATAGTTGTCAACCCTGGCTGACGCTAAAAATTCCGAAAACGGGAACTGTCAAAGTTGTTCAATAATTCCATTATCCAGACTGAGATGGCGCACTCTATTTATCGGTATTGCTGAGAATTCGAGACGTTAACAAAGCTCTGTTGATAACAGGATTGCCATAATAGAATCTGTATTTTTGGGTCAAATATTTTTTATAGGGGGTATTCTAGTGTAGAGGCACGATTTTCGGAAGTTTTTCAAGCTTCGAAAAAATAAAAAAGAGTATTTTCAATATCCTTTATATCATTATTTGTTCATCTATCTTTATTTATGAAACAAAAATTAAACTGAAAAAAATATTCATAATTAGAATAGTTACAAGTTGATGAAGTGAGGCGGTTCAAAAAAAAAGTTGTGCCATGACGTACACGATTCCATTCCTTCTGAAACAAAAAACAGATTCTGAATCAGTAAAGATACCACTAACTCCTGAACAAGTCAAAAACATGTTTTTTGAGAAAATGGTGGCCGTTTGAAGAAAAAAAATGCTGTTTAAAATATTTTTTCCTTTGTTTAAAATAGTAAACTTAAAAAGTTATGCTTTTGTTTTATTGGTTCATGCGATAGAGAGATGCATACAGATTGTATTCTTATAAATTTGACAAAAATTGATTGATTGATCTTAGCTGTATTATCATTGGATGACATACACTGCTGATCAGAAAAATATGTGTGTGAAAATACACACTAAAATACGGTAGTTTACATAATTTTCAACAATAAAGGTAATTAAAATCATTGCACAGAGTTAAAAAAAGTCAAACAGAGTTATTAAACTGATAAAAAGATAAACATTTCCAGTAACTTTCCTATTTTTTTTAAAGTAATAAAAAGTCTATGGTCAATAAAATAGGTGCTAGTTAACAATAATATCGTTCCTCATGCATATTATTAAAAAAAAGTCACAGGAGGGTTATGTCCGAGACACGACCGCATAGTTGGCGTAGGATTCCGTTCGGCTATCTGTTGATTTTGGATATGTTTGAAAAATTACATCGTTAATTTTTTTGATAATGTTTTGGTTTAATGTCTCTGCACATGGTTTAATGGAACACATTTCGGTGGGAGCAAAAGCTCCCCCTACTTTCATGTATTTGCAATGCCGATTTCCCCCAGGCAGCTTAGTTTTGATGTCTCTGTTAGGGACTCGCCGCATGTGTCGTCAATTTCGACCAATCAGAAGTGGGTATTTCCTTTAGGATAGGGGTTGAGATTTTTCAATTGTTCGATAGTTAGTTTCATGACATATAGTAGTTTATTCAATATAAAAAATTGTTATGGAGTGCCGAAATCGGTTGACGCAAAAACTTCATCAATCCATCATGAAATGACTGAGCAATAAGCGTTTGAAATTGGACATTTTTCACGATGTGCTCGATTTTCGATTTTCAATTTGTACCGCAATATGTTTCCGAAAGACGTTATCCTACGTCAAAACAGTATTTCACTCAAAACCAATACTGTATCCAGTATAACCACCATTATTCTGAATAATTCCATGCTTTCTACCGGGCATAGAGCTTACCAATACCTGACATGTTTTCACTTGTATAGAATACCATTCTTACTGCACTTTCTCTCAAAATTTATCCTTGTTAGAGAAAAACTGCACTGATAACTTTTTCTACAACTCATTCCAAAGGTTTTCTATCGGTTTTAGATTTGGAGAATGTCGATTCTAACGGCTTCGATGTATGTTTGGGGTCGTTATCTTTACTGGAAAAGCCATTTGAGAAACATATTTTCCTCTGCGTAAGGAAGCATTACCTCTTCCATAATTGCCTTGTAAATCGACACCATTCAATGTGTTCCTGATTCGGGATACAGGACCCAAAAACAACCCCAAACCATGATACTGCTATCACCAGTTTTCTTCGTGAAGCGAGGATAAAATTCTTCCCCTGCAGATTACCGAACGTTCCATTGGGAGTCCGAACCAAATAAATTTATCTTAGTTTCGTCGTTCCACAAAATGTTCCGCAACTTTTTCGTACCTTCTGTTCTTTGCCGCGGTACGATGTTTTGAAGCAAATTGTTTCCTTGTCTGCAAGTTCTTCTTTCTCAATAGTGGCACTTTCCTAGCGATTCGCCCGGATAGTTTCGCTTCTTCCAATCGTCGACGAACTGTTCTAGCACTTACGATGTTGTCAATTTGGGAGCAAATTGTTCTAGACGACGCAAATGGATCAGCTTTCGCCAGAAGTACTATACGATGGTCTGTTCTCGGTGTGTTTTTCTTAGGCTTGTCACGCATTTCCGTCATTTTTTGCTGGTTTCACGGCATTGGTGATGAAGTTTTCAAATAGCATTTTAGCGGTGGTTTTATATATTTCACCCCCATGTCTGTTTCCTCAGAAGTACGGTGGCGATTAGTGCCCATTCTAGTTGTTTGACAGTGAAATTGGACGTTATTTACGTTGAAAATGGAAAACTTATAGCTGAAAGATTAATCAATCGTATTAGTTACAGGAGATCAATTGAAATCCAGCTAAACTCAAACACTCACCTGTTATTTTGACCATCAAAACACAGCAGTGGAACTCCATACAATTCACTGACTAAAAAGTGTCCACACTTTCATCGCTTGTTTACGTGAAGAATATAATTTTTTCAGGCACACTTGATTTGAGAGTGTATGGATTTCTAGCTGTCTTGACGCAAGGTCTTTAATGAAGAATGAGAAGATGGGAAGGTTTATATAAACATGTTTATAATTACATAAGTTTATTCAAATATTAATATTGCTCTTATTTAACTATTCAGTGCAATTTTATCAAAATTTGAAAGAGAAATTAAAAAAGGAATGTTTTTTTTCAATATTTTTCTGAGATGGTTATTAAAAATCCATGATTAATATTGCTTTATTATTTACCCTCCATTATTTGTTAATTTCTCCTGCTTTTCGTTCTTTGACCTATCATTTAAACAATTCAATTTGAGAGGTTTAAAATTGCGACTAGATAAAAATTTGGTGTGAAAGAGCGAATTGTGGAAAATTAAGTCGCAAATTCTCTAAACGTTATAATTAAAGTTTTTCTGTAGTATTTAATTTTTGAGTTTGTTTGAATGACAGATTAAAGTTGATTCATAAAAGAATAAGATTTCATTTGATATGACGATTTTTGAAATCGACTGTAAAGTTATGACGTTTTGTAAGAAATGTTACTTACTTAATCAGCAAAAGGCCCTAGTGGCATGTGCTGTACACAAAAGTTGTCTCCATTCACATGAATTTTATATTTTTTTCCAATTCTAAACTTTCAAACCAACATATCATATCTTTCCGTTATCCGCAAACATGCCAAGCAGTAACTTAAAAAAAACAAACTTAAAGAGTCTTAGATTGTATATTTTTTATATATTTTTCTCAGTTTTACATTACCATTTGCCTTTTAATTGGCGGTTCACCAGTTGGAGCACGCGCCAATCAAAAAGCAATCATCTGTCATAATTGTATGTCAGTTTTACTATGTTGTTCCAATGCCATTTTTATTGAAGAGTCTTTGAACGTTAAACTCAAAAAATGAAGGCACAGTATAAAAGTGTTTAGTTTTGCAGTTTGTTTGACAAATGTATTCGTTTGAAAACATTTATCAATACATATACATATATAAAGTGAATTATATCACATCCACTATTCAAGGAAGTTAATGATATTTTCTAGCATCAATCCAAATGCAGTAATTCTAATTATTATTATGGCCGCACTAAAAGACATGAAAAACAACAAGAAAAACGCGAACTTTGAAATTTGTGAACTATTGCAGTATTACTTCAGCCATTCCATGCCAAACTGATATATTGGTTCTCAGATTTTTGGAAAATTGGTAGCTTGTTTTCGTTATGGTAAAACATTGAACCTGTATTATTATTTTTTGGGTGATTCGATTTTTTCACTTTTTCCCAAAATGACTTTTATTAAAAACTCATAACTTTTGAACCACTAAGCCGAATCAGATGATCGATACATCAAATTGAAGTGAATTAGCTAGTCTTTTCAAACTTCCAAGAAATTTGAATTTTGTTTTCGTAATTCTTGATTGTATCCGTTTTTATAGTTTACATGGTTTCGGGACCAACGGCGCTATATTTTTCTATATTTTTTCTGAGGATTTTTTACACATTTATATTTTTTACTCAAAATTAGATATATTCTTTTTTCTTTTTTGAGTTATAATTTTTTAGAGTTAGCCGATAGTTCGGAATATTAATTTCTTCCCCTTTTTCCTATTTTCAAAAATTCATAACGTTTGAACTGCTAGAGCGATTCAGATGATCGATATATCAAATTAAAGCCAAGAATTCAGAGTTATTCGAGAAATAATAAAACGAAAAATCAATTTTGGAAAAATATTACACTTGCGTGGAAATTATTTTTGTTTTCGTGATTAATAATTGTATCTGTTTTTCATAAATGAAAAAAAAATATTTGCACGTGTGAAATTATTGACTTAAATTAACTATGTCGATTATATGAATCGATTCAGTAGATAAAAGTTAAAAATTTTTAAAAAACGTCATTTTTGGAAAAAAGGAGAAAAAATATTTTTTGAACCATCGGTTAATTTTGAAAAATCATATATATATATAATAATCATATATCATATAAAATAATTTAAAAACGAAGAACACATTTTTGAATATGTTATCTAAAAAATCCTCCGCTTTCGAGAAGAATTATAAAAAACATAGCGCCCTTGAATCAAAACTATAAAGAACAATTACGATCAATAATCAAGAAAACAAAATGATTTTTTTTGCAAGTATAGTATTTAAAAAAAACTGGCTAACTGGCCAATTTTATATGTCGATCATCTGAATCTGTTTAGTAGTTCAAAAGATATGAATCTAAAAAAAAATATTTTTGGAAAAAAGGAGAAAACTAGATTTTTCGAACCACCCTAAAATGGATTGGGATCTAATATTTAACGAAAAGGAACAAAACTACCAATTTACACGAAAATCTGTGAACCACTATGTCGGTTTGGCATGGAATCTATATATAACACTAAAAAAATATAGTTTGGTGTCAATTTCCTCTGCAACTAAAAAACTGATTACTAGAAACTAATTGACGTTTTATTACCTTGTAAATTCTAGATACAATACCAACAGAGGGTATTTTAAAAAATAAAAATAGCTTTTTATGGGGTGTGTTCAAAACTGAAAAAAAATATATTCAGAAATCATATTTTTATGTTGTTTTTTATGCGTACCTACATTATTTAGTCGTATAATTATTGTATCATTCAATTTATTCCGATGAGAATGCTTTAAAATATTTCAACTGATGTTCTTTAACATTTTAATTTTTTTTTTTATTCAATGTTCAGTTTCTATGGCGGAGCGTAAATTACACATTTGTCATCATTGGTGGAATACGATCATAAATGTTGTTATGAATAGCACAGCAAGTTATGATTACAAAACACATGGGTTTATTTTGATAATGCATTATACATAAACCGATAAAAATGCATTATAATATCTATCCACAGCGTTTTAGCGTCTATATGTATATTTTATTCAATTTCAGTTCGTAATTTCTATACCATTCGCCGTGTTTATCATGATGATGCTAACATTAATAACATTATATACGAACCTCCCACCTTATATATGATGTCTCCCACCCTTATAGAGTCATCTTAAAATTATGTTCAATTTTTAGAGCGTAAACTATCTCTCAATTTTTTCACTGTTTACATTTTCTTGCCACAAATCGTTACCACTTTTTTCTCTCAAGTTCCACTTCTGTGGAGGCGATCTGGCGTAGTGGTAACATCCATGCCTCTCACGCTAAAGGTCACGAGTTCAATTCTCACTCCCGACATTCTTCCAAAAATGGAAGTAAAAGTGACGAACCAGCCAAATGAGTTGAAAGTCACTATAATACAGATAAAAAAAAAAAAAGTTCCACTTCTCTTCTCTGATCAAAAGCTATACTGGTGATGAAAATGGCGTCAGTTCACTTGACATCTTCAAATGATATGCCACAAACCCAGCGACAAAATCAAGACTTGATGTATGAAGGTACGATGCAAACATGATGGGCGCTGTGATAGTAGAAGTTTGAATGTTACACATAGTGAACGAAATGTCGTCACATACATATTTTATTGATCAGCAGCGTAGTTCATATTGATTTGACTATATCTCCAAAGTGTTTTAGTGTCAGAATGAATCTGAGTGAATTCCAGGTTTTTAATCTGTATTAATCAATAGCACAACGTTCTCCGAAGCAGTTTGATTGGTTTTGGTAACAGTCGACTTGGATATTGAAGGACAGTTTAAATTCTTTGGACCCCTCGAGACTACGTTAAACTACGTTTACGTTAGTATTGGATTTTTTTTCCCGAAATCTGTAAATTTTGTATAAAACCCAAAAAATCTGTAATCAGTAACTACAAATACTTGTATGTCTTAAGAATCGAAAAATCTGTAGGAATGCAGATTATTCTGTAGGATTGCACTCAATGTCACATTGGGTGATCGTTTCTGGATGCAGAGTAAGTGAATCGCATGAAAAATAGAATCTCAAAATGTCTACCAATTTGTGAATCACAATCTTCAAAACTTAACCACAAATTGCGTTTCTTTTTAGCGGTCGCTATAAAAATTCCATTACGACCACACAATTGACACGATTTCGGGGGGCGGTAATCATCCATCGATCTTCATAAATCCGCGCGCGCCGCTCCGTCACATACATTTAACTCGACGGCGCGATGATTGTTTTCCCGGATTTGGCCGCATATTTACGTCCATGTTTATTGTTATGGGGATGTCCGCACGGTACAGTCGGAATTTTGAATCGGTGTGGCACGATGTGCAGCGCTCCGTGGGAGGATGCAATTGACACGTTTGCTGCCCCCAAAGTAGATCTGAGAAAGTGTCGGATGAAACAAGATATTATTGGAGAACATCCCAGAACTTTGCTATACGGATCTATTGTTGCGCAGGTCCCCATTCCAGCGCCCCATTGCAATCCATGGGAAGGACCAAAAAATAGCGGACCAGTTGAAACGTTCGAAAGCCATAAAAATACGGTACCGGTTGCAGTTATTTTAATTTTATTAATTTTATTGCGATTTAAAACTTATTTCGGACTTTGTTTTCCTCTTCTTTTGTATTGCGCGTTGTGCCATAGTACATGTGTATGGAAACAAGTTTCGGTGCTCCACAACAGTACCCGTGATTTAACCACACGAATGCGATGTTGCGTTGGAGCTGTTGACCTGAAGAGCGCTGCGGCTTATTCCGTTCGCGTTGCGCGGTTTGCGCAACCATCGGTTGCGCTTTTGCTTGTTGTTTTGGGTATGTGTGGCCACAATGACCCGCGTCGTCTTATATTTTGACCAGCCAGCCTCGAATGCAATTTCTTCGTACTCCGCGCGTATATAAATTACGCTAACGACTTGTTTTCCCAAATAATCCCTCGGAGATTATTTACGATCCGCGTGAGACGGGAAGAATTGGTCAATCTGCTGCTGCCCGGCTGTGGGATAATAAACTGACAAGTGTAATGATCCCTGGTTTTATGTCTCATGAGGGTGGACAAATTTCACCGATACCCGGTTCTTCAAACATTTCCGCGAAATATAAAGCACGGGGAACGTGCGAGGAATTGCGAGCTACTAAAATTCATTGACCATCGTGAATCGCGAAAGGAACTCAAATGCCTGTGACATAAAACGTCCCCTGTACTCGAACTTGGTTTTATGTTGCTTCCATTCATGAAATTGATAGTGCGCACCCCGCCCGGGGTATTCTAATTCCGACGACCACCAGAATGATGATCTTGTGAGAAACTGATGAATGGATTACTATCTTTTTTTCGGTCTTTTTTCTTCTTGCGTCCGCGAACACGCTGATCACGATCTGTTTTTTTGTTGGCTCACAGGTCTCCGCGGAGATTGCGCGCGGAGATTATTTGTGTTGCAATGCGCCGAACAGAGAAATGCACATGCGTCACTCTGCTGCATGTCTGCATGCTTTTCGACGCTGCCTCGGTTCAACTCCTAATTAGAACATATTATATTCATTATTATTGATTTTTTTTGCACAGAGCGTTCAAATACATAGGTCCAACAAGACCTCGAGAACAAAAAGCGTTTCTTGCGAAACACAGCTATGTAGATTCCTGGACGGCTCATATAACTAAAGGCCTTCCGGAGTGTGAATAACGCAACAAAACAGTAGCGTTCCGCAACCTCGTTGCGGATGAGAGAGGGTAGCAGGGTTGGTGTGATCACTTTACAACAGTAGTACCCGGTACACGGGTATGAATGAACTCAGAACGCTCGTCCGTTCAACGGCAATCAACAAAAATTAACTCGAATCACATTAAAAATTCCAACAAGCATCTGTGAGACTAGAAGTAGACTCTTAAGAGCCTCCTAGTATTTGGACAGCATTTTAATTGATGTGGAATGGAATCACGTCGTCGGCCATTGTGTGGCGCACGGTGTGGCCGGTTTTATTTACCGCGTCTAGGGAAACCCGACGATCCACTACCCACATGCGCGCAGACATGTGTCGGATTAACTAATTTAAAGTGCATCAAAGCTGCTTAATCTCTTCTGCCAATGTTTGCATTTCCTCGTGTGTTCCAATGAATCTCTTCATCCTCATTGCGCGTTGCTACCGCACCTAGTGATCCCCGATAATCGTTCGATTAATCGATTAATCGAATACTTCCTACAGAAATCGATTATTAATCGAACGAATACTGCGCAACCAATAATCGAAGCGAACGAATAATTTACGTCGATTAATCGATACAAACCCAGAGAAGAAAAACGTTATCTTTGACGCTCCCCTAAACTGGTAAATGAAGCCCAATGCCGTCAACGCGAATTGAGCTTTGTTTACAAGTTTAGGTAAGAGTAAGAGATAATACAGTAGAACCTCGATTTTCCGCAAGCGGATGATCCGCGACTACGAGTTCCTTAGTAAATCTATAAACCTTCCCGAAATTTGTCAGTGAGTGGTAGACTCATGCTCTTTTGTTTTGGTCATGGCTTTCACATTATCTGATCACTGATGTACACGACCATACAGATGGATAGTTCAATATTTTCTGTATTGATAAAACATGGTTTTCATGCTAAAAATATCTTTTTTCAATGCTTGCACCTCACGTTTAGCCCTTTATTGCGTTATCCGCGATTTTCGTTATACGCGGTGATCTAGCCCGACTATTCCGCGGATAATCGGGGTTCTACTGTAATTGATTTTCAGGCAGAATGAACACTTTTTTGATTCCAGAATGCTTTCTCGCAAATGAGAAAATCAGTCTAACAAATTATTTCTCTCAGTGTGACGATTAATCGATTAATCGATTATTTGAGGCGAGTAATAACAAACTGATGAAAAGTATTCGATTAGCTGATGAACGATTAATTTCAAAAATCGGGGATCACTAACCGCACCTACCCATCATCTCCTTGGTGGTGTATGAGAGAAGATGATGAAAACGCCGAGAGAGGGAGAAAGAAAACAATACTTGCAGTAATGATACCAACACACACACACAGACACAGAATAAACATTACTTCCCAAGAGCCTGGCAATCATCATGGATGAACAAAGAGAAGCTCCAAATTTGGAAGTGCTACCAAATCTACACACTTTGTTGGCATTCATCTTGTTGAAAATGTTGGGCTTTGTGAGACTACTCTCAAAACCTTTCATAGTAACTCATTTACTGAGAATAAGGAGTCAGTGTGCGAATATTTATGAAAGCTGTGAGCCGTTTAGTAGAAAACATATTTCAACTATTTCCAATGCATAATACTTAACTGTAGTACAAATAGTTATTGTTTAATAATTTATCAAAGTTTGATGTGTAAATAGCCATCAAGTAACAATCCAGGAATATCTCATGCTTAGCCTTATACAGAACTAATAAAAGATTAAATATTTGATATAATGATTCTTCTATGATGAGTCATTATTGTTTTTGAACATCAAAAAAGTTTTTTCATGGGAATTTCAACATTTTCCAGATAATCTCTTATTTACGCCGAAGGAGGATGAGAATGGGTCAAGCATAAAATTGACGCTATACAACTGAGCTGCATTGTACATGCAAAAATACATCAATACACTCACAATTGATAGCAATCCTTCAAATGCAACTTCATGTGGTTTTTTTTCGGACCTATGAAGAGGAATTGGAGGCAAATTCTTCGCACGTATAAGGAGACAAGCGTTTCCTCAGCGACAATTTTGCCACATTTTCCAGGATTTCTGATGCTGCTAATTGAAAGCCTTACAAATAATCAAAAGTACAAATTGATTTCGGGATTCAAGAAAAGTGGCATTTATTCGATAACTGTGAAGAGCTAATAAGGAGCATCTCACATGTTTCACCAGATAAAAAAGAGAACAGTTTCATGGAATTCCTCAGTTCGAAACGATAGGTAGTTGTTGAGGGTGGTACACGAAAGCGACAAAAGAAATTTTATATCCCTCCAGGAACCAACATTACGACAGAAGACATAAGACATCGTCGACTGCAGAATTAAGAAAAATTTCCATATGTCATCATTTCCATCGCACCTCTAGGTGGACTATGTCACAGTATTTCCGAAACTCAAATAATCATTCAAGACACACACATTCTGTCAAGTTATTTTGAACTTATTGAGAACTCAACTCAGTTCAGAAATTGCTCGAAAATAATTATTCGGGTACATATTTACATAAACAGAAGTGCTTTCCACTATAATTTAAGATAGTTATCCAACAAACAATTCGAAAACTTCCTGCTTTGACCCATTCTCACCCCCCAATGACGGTAATGCAATTCAAAAAAATCGTATGTTTTGAAACTAAGTACATATACTTATTCTATAGTTCAGTTGGCCATTTTTAATTTCACTATTTTCAATCAAGTCAAAAACTGGGCTTGTAAAAATAAACGAATTATAAAAAAAACAAAAGCATCAAAATCAGTAGTTTTAAAATTTTAATAATCAATGTTACCTTGCCGTCTTGATTAATTATTTGTCGATATTTTCCTATGCTTCTAGTATCACAGTCTGGAGATCATCTGCAGTAGACTCATCCCAGCGCTACGTGACAACGTTTTGACTCACTACAAACGCCGTTTTTTACGTTTTCATGTATAAACCATACGCTTTCCAAAAAACTAGAAGTGGGTTATATCTTTGATATAACCGCAAGCTGGACGTAGGACTAACGTTGACTTAACAAGCATATAAATCTTAGACGTTTCATCTTTCGAATAAAGTGATTATCATACCACTTCGCTTAGCTGGAAAAGAATTATTAACATTCAAAGAGGGAATCGATTCCTCCTCGGAAATATCCAGCGCAAATAATACCCACTCCCCAAACCCCGACAATTGGAATCATCGTTGGTCCGGAGCAGGATTATTAACGATTGAGAAGGAATGGATTTCTCCTCGGAATTACACAGCGAAAATAAAACCCCCTTCGCAACAATTCCAACTTCCCAATAACGACGATCGATTGCAGCATTCGTAAACAAATAATTTTATAACGCTGCTTTTATAAATGTGATTTCTTCGATATGTAATATAAAACCACTTTGATCAGATCCACTACATCGTATCATACCATATCAAATCCATAGTCAATCCGAGTACAATAGTACTCGCTGCTTGCATCTAATTTTCTATGCCAATTTTCCCTGGCTCCATGGTTTTGAAGTCTGTGTTAGGGAAACATTCCAATTTCCAGATACGCAAGCGAGTACAAAAGTATCCACTGCTTACATCTATTTTGCAATGCCGATTTCCCCTGGCTCCATGGTTTTGAAGTTTGTGTTAGGGAAACATCCATCCATTCCAGCGATCGTATCTCAATCGTTGCGCAATTATAACTGAGTGGATTTCCGAGCGGCACTCGCTTATATGCCGATTGGTGTGATTTCAATAGCCTGTTTTGAAAGCAATTTTAGGTCTATTGAAACAATTTTTTGGATCAAAAAGCAACAAGCATATAACGCGTAGACATTTTATCTTTCGAATGAAGTGTTTATCATACAATTTCGTTCAGCTGTTTAGGAGCTATTAACGCTCAAAATCTCGTTCTCCTGCGTAACGCTTTCGTTTTCGAAAGTTTGAACTTACACCCCAGTATAGAAAAGAAAGACGTAGTCCTACGTCAAAAGTAAACAGTTTCATAGTCAAAATGAAAAAAAAATACAAAAATCATCAGTGGGAAAATATTTCATAATTACCTGATTTGTTGCGATTTCCGACTGTTAATGTTGCATTTTCAGTTCTTTTTCAAAACAATAGATGAAATTTGATTCCAGTTTTTCAAAAAACCTACGAGAGTTTGCATTCTGTGACATGACAATACGTTCTGCACAAAAAACAGTATCTACAAAGCGTTGTCGCGTCACATAATCAATAGAGGGTATTAAATATGAATTTTTCCGCATTGTAACAAGCTATATACTAACTTTGAAGCTAGTTATTATTCTGAATATAAAATTTGTCATCATTCTCTTCTGAAATTTTATGTTTCTCTTCAATGGTTTAACCATAATTATTCACACTCCAAGATGGGAATGGGACTTGGAACTCGTTGACGAATTATGCGTTAGTTTTAGACAAACGTAATAAAAATAAACTTTTAATCAATTTCAATTGAAATGATTGATTATCGTTTCATTCGAGAGCAACAACGGGATATTAGAAAACTATAGAATCTATATTATGATCTCACTTATGTTATAACTAGTGTTTATTTACATGTAAATGTATATTTACGTTATACATTTTCCCTTAACACTTGATAAATAATTTGGATTTCTGGTACTTAATCTCATGGAATGAGTCAGTATCATATTGCTTTCTCTGAGTGTAAATCCTTCGAACTGGGATCCCTCAAAAATTTTCCGCTGTGGTCAAACCGAGCTATTGAGCTTTCTGTGATAGTCCTAATAGACCCTTTTCTATTTTTTGATTTACCACAACCTTCTTTACCACGCTTCATTTGGAGTAAGATGGACTGATTATCTTCGCGTGATATTAAGTTTATTGCATTCGCGGTAGAATATTCAATTCCGAAGCCTGATTGTTCTGGAATTGAAATTGAATTTCCTGATGATGAGCTCCAGCAATCGCTCCTTCACACACAACTCAAAACATTTTCTTGCAAACCCAACATACTTATGGGTATATGTGTTTGTGGTATTTTTCACTCGGGATCGGTATTACAAGCGACTCTCTCTTATATTCCAAAACTACACCGCATGAAAGACGTTCGTTGACAATTTCCAACCCCATTCCGTTCATCGCTAACGACCCATCTTGTAATACCTGTGTTGATATATTTCCGACACTTGTTGTTGGCTTCAAATCCTGAAGTATGACAATGAGTTCTTAATTTTCCACCAACGATAAATCACTCAAATGCGTTTCGCCTTTCGTCATCGACTGAACACAGATTGGCAATGTTTATCGATTGAACGTTTCACATAAAATAATGATCCTGCAGAAGTCATTTCCCCTAGTGACATTCGTTTGTAGTTACATGCTACGAATCATGACACAAACGAGAACGAGAGAATTCTGCTTTGGTTAGCACTTGACGAGACACAACCATACGAACTAAAACGTCATGATCACTTTCGGTGCTGTGAGTGTATATTCTTTTGACGTAGGACCTACGCCATTCATTTCTGCACTGGGGTATAAATTAAAAGTTTCGAAAAGCGTTAATATCTCTTTGCCGGCTGAACAAAGTGGTATGATAATAACATCTTTCCAAAGATAAAATATCTAAGAGTTATATGCTTGCTTGTTATTGGCCCAAAAACTTAGTTCAATAGTTTAGAAATTGATTTGAAGATAGGCTACTGGAATCACACAGAAAAATACACAAAATACACAAATACACTATCGACAACTTACTGTAGCAAAGGAGCATGCTTGATGAACCTCCTCCTTGTAACAGGTGTATTCATAGGCTATATTTGCGCTACATTTTCATTTTTCATTCTTATATGACTTATATGCAGCCATTCCATGCAAAATCGATATAGTGGTTCTCAGATTTTCGTCAAAAGTGGTAGTTTTGTTCTTTATCGCAAATTATCTTTATCGCGTTGACGGGAGGCGTTTTTTCCGTTTTTGAGTTGTGATTTTTCAAAGTTAACCGATGGTCCAAAAATCATTTTTTCCTATTTTTCCACTACAAAAAATCATAACTTTTGATCTACTGGACCGATTCAGATGATCGACATATCAAATTAAAGCCAATGAGCTAGTCTTGTTTGAAAAAAATATTACATTCTGAATAAAAATGGATTTTGTTTTCATAATTATTGATTATATTTGTTTTTTATAGCTTATATCGTTTCGGGACCAAGAGCATGTTTTTTTTATATTTTTTCCTGAAAGCTAAAGTTTTTTCACAAAATATATCCGAATAACAGAGAGGTGTTTTTTTTCGTTTTTAAGTTATGATTTTCAAAAGTTAACATGTTTTCAGTTTTCGTTCAATATTTCTATGTGACTAGACTGGATGTATGTGACTATAATTCAAATTATTGGCAAGTGTGTTATTTGTTCAAAAAGGCTAGCTAAAATGCTTTAATTTGACATGCCAATCGTCTGAATCGCTCCAGTAGTTCAAAAGTAATACATTTTTGACAAAAGTCATTTTTGGAAAAAAAAAAAAAAAAAAAAAAGGGAGAAATTATTTTTTGGACCATCGGGTAACTTTGAAAAATCAACTCAAAAACGAAAAGAAACGCCTCCCTGATTTCGAGATATGTTATGTGAAAAATACTCGGCTTTCCAGAAAAAATATAAAAAAATATAGCGCCTTTGGTCCCGAGACCATGAAAACTATAAAAAACTATGGATGGGTTATACCTATGATATAACCGCAAGGTTGACGTAGGACTGCCGTTGGCTTAGTAATCATTTGTGTTTTTTCAATTAGCAATAATCGCACCTCGGATGTTCCTCATTGGGTACGATATCGCCGCTGCGCAGAGCTATCTTTCGCATGTATTGATTAAACTAGTGAATGAATGAAACAATTTACGAATTTAATTGCAAACAAATTCTAATTTAGGTCAATTCATGCATAATGGTACTGGTTATCGCAGCAAATAGTTATCAACATTTTGCCTAATCATCAAACGGTATGCTCGAAGGTTCAGTGAGCCAGTGACATTAAGGGATATGCAGTCTTGAATAACCGAGCCAAAGCGTTGCATTTGTACCCGCTTTTGTAGACCGTGTTAGCAAAACCATTTCCGAAGTGTAAAAATACATGGGAGTATAAAAGTACTGCCAAGATCTGCAATGCCGATTTTCCCAACTTATTGGTTTCGGAATCTGTGTTGGGAAAACACATTCCGGTTTGCAAACAAAGTATAGTAGAGTACAAAAGTACTCGCAGCTTGCATCTCATTTGCAATGCCAATTTACCCACGCTTCATGGTTTTGAAATCCGTGTTAGGGATACATTCCGATTTGAAGAAACGCAAACGAGTCCAACATTACCCGTTGATTGCATCTCATTTGCAATGCCAGTTTCCCCAGGCTCCATGGTTTCGAAGTCTGTGTAGGGAAAAATTCCGATTTGCAGAAATGCAAACGAGTACAAAACTACCCGCTTCTTCTTCTTCTTCAATGGCACTAACGTTCCTAGAGGAACTTCGCCGTCTCAACGTAGTATTACTTGCGTCATTTTTATTAGTACTTAGTTGAGATTTCTATGCCAAATATCCCGCCTTGCAATGCATTCTGAGTGGCAAGCTCTATAGAATACGCGTGATCACAGTGCAAGTCGGAGGAAATTTCTTTGACGAAAAATTCCCCCGACCAGAACGGGAATTGAACCCGAACACCCGGCATGTTAGTTATGACGCTAACCACTCGGCCACGGGAGCACTAAAACTACTACCCGCTGCTTGTTTCTATTTTGCAAGGCCGATTTCCCCAGGCGCCATGTTTTTGAAGTCTGTGTAAGGGAAACATTCCGATTTGCAAAAGCGTAAACGAGTCCAACATTACCCGTTGATTGCATCTCATTTGCAATGCCAGTTTCTCCAGGCTCCATGGTTTCGAAGTCTGTGTAGGGAAAAATTCCGATTTGCAGAAATGCAAACGAGTACAAAACTACCCGCTTCTTCTTCTTCTTCAATGGCACTAACGTTCCTAGAGGAACTTCGCCGTCTCAACGTAGTATTACTTGCGTCATTTTTATTAGTACTTAGTTGAGATTTCTATGCCAAATATCACGCCTTGCAATGCATTCTGAGTGGCAAGCTCTATAGAATACGCGTGATCACAGTGCAAGTCGGAGGAAATTTCTTTGACGAAAAATTCCCCCGACCAGAACGGGAATCGAACCCGAACACCCGGCATGTTAGTTATGACGCTAACCACTCGGCCACGGGAGCACTAAAACTACTACCCGCTGCTTGTATCTATTTTGCAAGGCCGATTTCCCCAGGCGCCATGGTTTTGAAGTCTGTGTAAGGGAAACATTCCGATTTGCAAAAGCGCAAACGAGTACAAAAGTACCCGTTGATTGCATCTCATTTGCAATGCCAGTTTCCCCAGGCTCCATGGTTTTGAAGTCTGTGATATGGAAACATTCCGATTTGCAGAAATGCAAACGAGTACAAAAGTACCCGGTGCTTGTATCTATTTTGCAATGCCGATTTCCCCTGGCTCCATGGTTTTGAAGTCCGTGTTAGGGAAACATCCATTCATTCCACCGATGGTATCTCGATCATTGCGCAATCATAACTGAGTGGATTTCCGAGCGACACTCGCTTTTATACCGATTGGTGTGGTTTCAATAGCCTGTTTTGATAGCAATTTTGAGGCTATTGAAACAAGTTTTTGGATCAAAAAGTAACAAGTATAGAGCGCGTAGACATTTTATCTTTCGAATGAAGTGTTTATCATACCATTTCGTTCAGTTGTTTAGGAGCTATTAACGCTCAAAATCTCGGTCTCCGGCGTAACGCTTTCGTTTTCGAAACTTTGATTTTACACCCCGGAATAGAAATGAAAGACGTAGTCCTACGTCAAAACGAATACAATCAATAATGACAAAACCAAAACCAGGACTTTTTCGGGCGCAGCATTTTTTTTAAAGAATGACTAGCTGATTAGCTTTAGTTTGATATGTCGACCGTTTAAATCGGTTCAGTAGTTCACAAGTTATGAATTTTTGAAAAAATTCATTTTGGGAAAAAGGGGAAAAGGTCGATATTTCGGATCACCCTATAATGAAAATGGGCACAATAACAAAAAAAAATACGGGTTTAATGTTTTGCTATAAAGAAAAAACTACCACTTTTCACGAAAATCTGAGAACCACTATATCGGTTTACCATCGAATGGCTGTATGACAAGTTGCATCCCTATTTTTCCGCTCGAATTATTGACGTAGGACTACGTCTTTCATTCCTGTACTAGGCTGTAAGTTTAAAGTTTCGATAACGAGAGCGTTAATACCTATTTATCGGCCGAACGAATTGATATGATCAACTCTTCATTCGAAAGATAAGAGGTCTACTAGTGATTTTTGTTACATACGTTCCCAAAAACTTCTTTCAATAACTCAAAAAATGCGATTTCCCTAATTAAACTTTTTCATGACAAAATGCTTCAAATTGTCCTTTTGCTCCGAAAGCACTTTTTTCCTTTCGGCCTATTGCGAATTTCTTATCCAAAACAAAATTAAAACGATGAAGCAGATAATGCTCAAATACAAATGAACACTACAGAAAAGCGCAAGCAAATAGCAACCGGAATTGAACGGTCGGATGAAGACAGTTCAAGAAGGAAATTGACGATAAAAAATTCTGCACGTTGGTCCCAAATGGTTTTGATGAAATATACAAATATATATGATTGACAAGAGCATTTTTCATAACGCTATAAGAATTTTATCGGTAGATCTCAGTACAATACCCGAAGAACTTTGTGGTATTGCCTGCGATATTCTACTTTTTCGTGTCCAAACAACACATCTCGAATATATCTCGAGTGGCATGTTCAGCAATAAACGTATGTCAGTGCAAGCCGAACTTCTCCTAGCTCCTATAATTTATTCCGAAGTTTTTTCAAACAAAACTCAAAGCTCGCAGCGAGAGACGCTGTTTCCAAATGATCATAAACTTAGAAAAGCCAGCGAAAGCAACCGATATCGGATAGTCGATTTCTGGCAGAGAAAAGGCGTAGAACTTGCAGGTTTTCTTTTGACAGCGCCAATTAGTCAAACATGCTTTTAGTGTACAGCACTTGATCGCTAACTAGGCTGGAAAGGCAATCCAGTTATCGAATTCCGCTCGCTAACTGGACTGACTCGAGCGGCAAATAAAACTTAGGAGAACTTAAATGAACAATTTACATAATTTTTCTACTTAAACTCATTTTGAATTTTGGTTTTTGGTTATGAGCGATTTTTATACGCTTATCACTCTTGTTTCGGCACTATTTCGACAACTGAATAGGAAAAAGCTAAACTAGTTAGCCAAACATTTTCTCCATATAGTAGCATTTTTCTTCGTTCCTCAAACTGAACAAAATCGACCAATGCTTTTATGAATGCACTGTGTATGTTTCCCTATACTATAGTCTACAATATACATGTGAAGATAGAGAACTATATGAGTAGGTTTTTTTACCAAAATAATGAAAATACCAACTTGAAACATTCTCGAAAAATCGTTTGCTTACACACCACTTTTTTTTGATAAAATTATTACGATTCGTTTAACATAGAATGCGGAGATTTGGTTTTGTTCAAAAAAGTATGGAAAAGAACGTGCAACGAAAAGTAAAAATAATTCCTATAAACAAACGGATACGATAGCTCATCGAACTGACTGCACTGTTGTGTCATTGCTGATGTTCCCAAACCACAACCACTTGTACGCGATCGTTAAAAATAAAACAGCAACACGTGTATTTTTCTCACCCCGCTCGATGGCTCTTCGGTATATGGTATTGGTGGGGTTCTAAAATCACCGTCCGTCAGCCAATGTTGTTCAATACGGTTGTGTCGGTTGTGTCAAGTTGTTCTTGATAGGTGAAACAATATGTCACGATCAATGATCATTATTTTATAAATTGACCATTGTCAGTTAGTAACCACTGCAATTTTTAACCCTATCGCACCCAGAGATTCCTTTTATTCCAGCATCTCGGGTGTGACTGTGTGCATTTAGTGATCCCCGATAATCGTTCGATTAATCGATTAATCGAATACTTCTTAAAGAAATCGATTATTAATCGAACGAATACTGCGCAACCAATAATCGATGCGAACGAATAATTTACGTCGATTAATCGATCCAAACCCAAAGAAAAAAAAACCTACGGTCGCTGCAGTTTTATCCTGAAATTCAATCATTATCTTTGACGCTCTAAACTCGTGAACGAAGCTCACGAAACACACAAGCTCGTCAACGCGAATTGACCTTCGTTTACGAGTTTAGGGGAGCGTGAAAAATAATAATTGATTTTCAGGCGGAATGAACACTTTTTTGATTCCAGATGGGTTTCTAACAAATGAGAAATATTAGTCTAACGAACTATTTCTCTCAGTGTGACGATTAATCGATTAATCGATTATTTGGAGCGATTAATCGTATCGAATACTAAACTGCTAAAAAGTATTCGATTAGCTGATGAACGATTAATTTCAAAAATCGGGGATCACTATGTGCATTTCGCTTGACCATGTGACACGAGAAGATCGCGGCGCAAACCCAGAGAGAAAGATGTCATGCAGTCGAATTAGACTGTGCTTTTGGCGTGGCATGCTATGTATGCCATAATACTGCCGAACCACCACGAGCCACGGACTCGATGGTGTTAGCCCGAAAGAGACGGATCGCCGAGAGAGTGAGGGAGCAGGCAAGAATCGAGACTTCCTCTATAAACAGATATGAAACCGTGGGAAACTGTACAAGCGCAAAAGCGCATACATATTCGTACGGTTCGCCGAAACAACAATCTTTCCGAAGGGGGGTTTGTGGTCGAAACGGGGTGAGATTGGAAGCGCTCGAAGTGGGGATCGCGAAAAAAACACCGCAAGACGACGACGATGATGTCGACAACAGCTCGATCGCTTTTTATGCTCACTCTCTCTCTGTCCTCACTCTCCCTCTGTCCTCTGTCTCTCTGTCCCATGTGGACGCGGTGGTGTCGTGTATGTAGGCATACACACAAAGAGAAAAGCGCAACAAAGGGATAGAGAAAAGACCTTCGGATGTTGGAAGAGGGAATCCATGTGTGTTGGGTCTGTCTGTAATGTGAAGCAGGTCCAGAAAAACATTCGAAAGGGTTAGGGGAGAATCGAAGGGGGATGATGTTGCATTAGTCACACCCACACAGTGGACAGCGACTTGGGATCGATGGGGTCAAACCGAACAATGTCCGATGTTGAACCGTTCGCCACCGAATGTTGGCTTTCGCACCTTCAAAACGTAAGACCGAGAACAGGTGTCAGAGAATTTAAAGAGCGCGCCCGTATTGTCATCGTTGAACTGTTTGCATGTATAACCTTATTCTTATGCGCTTCCTTTTTGTTTCCTCTATTCGCAGGTTTTCAGGGAAAAAATTGCGAAGAGAATGTCGATGACTGCCCGGGTAATATGTGTCAAAACGGTGGCACCTGCGTTGACGGGGTCAACGCGTATCACTGCAAGTGTCCGCCGAGCTTTACCGGAGAGTACTGCGAGACGGACGTGGACGAGTGTGTTCAGCAGCCAACGATCTGCAAAAATGGGGCCACCTGTACGAACACCCACGGTGGCTACAATTGCATCTGTGTGAACGGTTGGAATGGGCCGGACTGCAGCAACAATATCGACGATTGTGTCGATGCGGCTTGCTTCAACGGGGCAACCTGTATCGACGGGGTGGGAAGCTTCTACTGTCGCTGTACGCCCGGCAAGACGGGACTGCTGTGTCACTTGGATGATGCGTGCACCTCGAATCCCTGTCATGCGGATGCCATCTGTGATACCAGCCCGATCAACGGGTCGTTCACCTGTTCCTGTGCGATGGGATACAAGGGTATCGATTGTTCCGAGGATATCGACGAGTGTGACCAAGGTAAGATCGGTAGAGAACCCACGTTAGATGATTTGTGTAATGCAATTCTTCCTTCCTCCCAATCACAGGCTCTCCCTGCGAACATAACGGTATCTGTGTCAACACGCCCGGTTCGTTCGCCTGCAACTGCACCCAAGGGTTCACAGGACCCCGATGCGAAACCAATGTGAACGAGTGCGAGTCCCATCCATGTCAGAACGAGGGCAGCTGTCTCGATGATCCGGGTACCTTCCGCTGCGTTTGCATGCCAGGTAAGTGGCGCCCTCCTTGTATATACACACAGACACACAAACAGAAAAGTTAGAGTCGAAGTCGAAGATAGAGGGCGAAGAAGAAAAATCGCCTTTTTCCCCCAAAAGGTCAAGCCGGTAAATCATTTGCTTATTGTGTTTTGCTGTTATGCGCTCACATAAGCCAACTCGCAGGCGCGCGCTCGCGTAGTTCAATTTCCGAGAGTTACAGATAATCAAGTTTGGGGTGATTTATTGAGTGGTTGTAAAATGTGCAATCCATTAGAAAGCACATGAACCACAAGTGCGCGTGCAATGGTTATAGGGGAACTTAGGGTAAGACTGACATGGCGTGGGTGAAACGGCACACCATAAAAAATCATGAAAAACGCAAGATTTTTCTGTTCTTACAACTTTCTTACCATTACATGTATTTTAGCATCTCAAACCTCGTCTAGCTTTATAAAATAGTTATATTGTTTGTTGTCTAGGCATTCAAAATCCAATTATTTTGTTTACAAACGTATTTCTATGTGCCGCTGTTCACAAACGTGCTGCCAGACTTTTGGCCTTCATATTTATGAGTTTTTGTTTTGATTCTATAGTTTTTAATATTCTTAATGATGGATGGTAGCTCATATATTGAGAAAATTGAATGATTCCTTGCAACATCCTAGGCATTCTTCGATTCTTTCAATAACATTACCTAAGAAGTTTTTTGTATCGCTCTTCAGTTTTTTTTCCAAAGAGCATTTATTTTGTCTTAATTTTCTTCCGCAAACATGTGCATGATAACATCATCTTTATGTATAGTCTACTATGGAGCAATTTCACGCAAAATTAATTGGTCACTGCCTCGATGTTCTCCTATATTGGGTTCCAAATTTTGTACAAACGCTCGTGACTACCCTAATTACAGTTTTCACTGTAATACTTTAATAGCGACTGATTTGCCATTGATCTTTTTTGTGTGTAAAATAGCTCGAAAACAAGCTGTTCGTCCAAAATACGATATTTGGGTGTTTGTTTTTGAAAAATTAATCAACTTTCTAGGAACATGAAATTTACATTCTCAGAAAACATTGATATTAGTTTTTAAGAATTTATGTCAATAGTTTTTGAATGATACAGTCAATCGATTCCACCCGAAATTAGATGCAAAAAACTGTATAAATATTATTATTTTATGACTAGTTGACTCAAGATACAACATATTCTATATGGTAAAAGTAACGTTTTTGACATTTTTACACGATTTCGGCAACTTGATAATAACTTCCACTGCAGTTGGATTGTTTATTTGTAAATAACAAATAAATCCTCCCAAGACACCAAAACATTCCGGTTAACATGCAACCGAATTTGCGTACGTATACATTCTTAAAAAAAACTTCTAGGAGGTTGCCTCCAGCACACGACCGCATTTTTGACGTAGGATTACGAGCTGTTTTAATTCAATTCGCTTGTTTATCACCTCGGATATTATTTCAGAATGTATTTATATTATCATCGAATGTTATTCCAGAATGTATTCTAGAATTAACTCTAGAATTAATGTTTTACACATTTTGCGTGGTTCCGTAGAATCAACTGAATCTAAGCACTAAGTATGCAACACTAATGGTTTCCTCTTCGTTGTATCACAGCTATAACAGCGGATGCGGGGGTGTTTTTCATAATTAACACACACTCTTTCACATGCGATTATACATTATTTCCACCATCCATCCAAAAATGCTGTGTTTGATATCTCCATGATTGAAGATTGTTAACTTCTCGCTGGATGGAGTGAAACTGTGTGATAGAAGAGAGAGATTGTCTTGAATTATAGAGGCTTCAAACCTTTTCAGTTCATTCATCTCAAGCCTTGAAAGAGGCCTATGGGAGGATCTTAAAATTCAGAAATACTAATTTGAACGTCATCATCACCGCCGCCGACTGGTACGCTAATGAATCGTGGATGATGTAATAGAAATCGCAGCTTTTACGCTTTGGGCCGTGTCAATAAGCTACCATCGAGCGAAGCTTAAATTGCAATATTTTCTCTCTCCTCACGTTGTCCGCTCACATGCTGTAGTGTATGAATTTACGTGCGACTGAGTTTTATTGACTGCGGGGGGTTGATAAGCACAAAAATGGGCAGATATAAATGATTGAAAATATGAATTTTAATCAATTTAAATTTTGTTTAAGCAATTGTTTTGTATAGCGTATCAAACAAGTCTTGAGAACTACCGATGGTATGCGAATCAAGAATTATCTAGAAGAAACGCTTCGAACGCTTCGTTCGATATTCTGATCCGTTGTTGTGGTGCATTTTGGACACGCATATGGGCATCTTATCTCGCTTATTGAAGAATGGTGTAATATGAATGCGTTTGGAATTCTCGTTAGTTTCGTTGGTTTTCCTATTCAATTCATTACAAAGAAATAGAACGTGGCTACATTGTGGATGTGAAATATGTAGTAAAAACACATGTTTCACCCTGTTGTTGCTTGAGATGGGCGTCTCACCCAGTCCTCCCCTATAGCGAATATAAAATTTTAAACAGACCTAGTTCTGAAAAATTACTCATTACGTCGGAAATTATGCTCGCTGGGCGCTCGGTGGGAGCTGCTGAAGTCTGCCGGTCTGGGGCGGACAGTGTCGACAGTGCATGAAAAGCTGATGGATCACTTTCGACCCAAGATCAGCCCGATGGATGCGAAAAAAAAGCGATGCACGCGGTAATATCTCCCACCGCACCACGGGCCGAACGTGTTCAGCATAATTAGTATTAATCAATCGAACATCATTGCAGCAGCATGTCAACGAGGGCGCATTCCCAAGTGCTGCTGCTGCTGCTTGATTTGAGACACAAGAGGGAATCGAGGGAACATTGCTTCTGCTGCGACTGTGAAGCCCCAGTTTAAAGAGAGGCGATCGCTAGGAAGGAGGAGGAGGACCACGATCGGGGCAATCGCGGAGGCACGATAACAAGGGAAAGAAAAGAACATAAATATTTCCACTTGATTTTCTTTCTAGATTATGTTTCAAGACGAGTCGCGAGTCGCGAGTGGGTATGGCTTTTTCTCCCAGCTAATCCGGCAGCACAGTATCTCATCTTATTTCATCTCATGCTCATTTAATGCTACCAGTGTCGTCTTCGTCGTCATCGTCGAGTCCAACTTTGTGTAGGCACAGCCTTTCAGAAGCTAATGGGGGGAATGAGCTGCTCTTCTTCTTCTAGGAAAGCGGACACGCGGACAGTGGGAAGCAACAGCAAGTGAGCTCCCCGATAGAACCACATCTGAAACATCTTAGTCATCGGGCACCACTTCTTTTTGTGGCCGTACTCTTTTTCGCCCTGGTGCTATCTGGTCTGGTAGGTATGTGACCATAACTGCACACCGTTAGTTTAGAGCCCCTATCTCCCGGGCGCAACGTGATCTGATAATATGTAGGTTCATTATGAAATACATCATTTCGCTCGCTTGCTCGCTGTCGCGCTGCCCATTTGTCTTCCAAGCTGCACACGGTATCGCATGGCAATGATGACGACGACGGCGGAAGCAAAGGGATTTGATAAGTACAGGTAGCGCAAAACTATGCGCTGACGGCGCTTCTCACGGTGTTGTCATTGGGTAGCCAAAGAATGTTGCTAGAACCTGCGAGCGGTTGGAACATAGGAAGCATAATGTGTCCAAAGTGTCCATGTGTTCAAAGATGAGATCCCAAAATTTGAGATCGGAGCCTGTCCATCGGGATCTGCCCACCCGGAGTGTCCGAAGCACTTGACATCGATTTATCTCGATGTTTCCGAGTTTGTGGGAAGAACTCTCGAGCCCACACTCGACAAACCTCCTAGAAATAAGAGCTCCATTAGGAGAGCGAGAATGATGTATAGGAAGAGGTGGAACTCTTCGTAGCCCTGTCGAGGCTTATTAAAATTTATTCAACACCGTGCAGAGCCCCGCGGTTCAATTTACTCATCGACCGTAGCACCACCTCCCAGAGAAAGGTGATAAAAAGTAAATTCCCCCTCCCGGATCAAACGCAGAACGCGCGCGCGGGTACAGACCAGCGGTGGTAGCGCTCGTGAGACCACCTCCCATGTAAACAAGGTTCCGATTAATTGCTTTGAACTTTCAGTTCCATGTTTTCGCCCAGTGCTGCTGCGCACCGCCGAGTGCTCGTTCGAGGAAGCCCACAGATCTGTTGGAATCAGTTGATTAGTACATGAAAATCTACTACATCTCTTTGCTGCAAAGATCAACTGCGCTGCAGCTGCGCAGCGCAGGTAGATCGGGTTTGTGTTGGACCCATGAGCACTGTGAAGGTTGATGCCCGCGTCCTGCGCCCATAACGTGGACGCCTTCTTCCCGGAGCAAATGGCATTGGGTCGAATATGTTTCGCTCACCCACCTAATTGCGCAGGAACGGCAATTTAGAGTCCTCGAAATAAGGGGGGCCTTTTAAATAGCCAAAGATATGGTGGGGGAAACCCATTCTGAATCCCACATTCTGACAAAAAAAAAAGATTCTGTGGCAGGAGACATCTCCCGTGGCGACGACATTTTATTAAAATTTTACGACCGGGAACAGCATCAAATGTGATACACCCACGCGCACCTCTGAACAAAATCCTTTATCATTCTCTGGTGTGTTCCACCCATAACGCAGGGAGAACAAGATAATATTATTTGATGATGTGTATCCACACTGTGTGTAAATCGTCTCGAAACAGCAACCAAACAGAGAACTTTAAAAGCGAATTAAATCAATAAGCAATATTCGGTCCCAAAATCCGACAGTTGTGCATTTTTCTTTATCGCCTGTCACAAATTTGCTTGTCGCGACGGGCAAGCCTCAGAAACGAGAGAGAGGTCCCTTCGATACTGGGGAAATCTGTTAAGAGCTGTCGGACGCGATACTTCAGAAGAGTGGTTGTCGAATGTCGGCCGTGTGGGCGTAAAACCTCAGTAATGCACCCCAAAAAGTTGCATTTCTGCGACTGCCGTCTCGCGATTTTTACCCCGGTCACACCCGGCAGGAGTCAGTCAATGTGAATAAGGTGGTTGGAGAGGAAAAGAGTCTTTGGGACGCGCACCACTAGAGGATTATCCACTGGTGCTACTGGTACACTCAAGATATTCGCAAGCTCTAATTATTGTGATAATAGACAAATAGAATCGAAATCCAGTCCTGGCGAATCTCGCCCTGCCACTGACCAGTCACAGAACAGGTCATGTAAGGGGCCACTGCTGCTCTGCACCTAGTTCTTCTCGTGACTTGCTGCGGATACCATACCATTTAATTTTTTTTAATAAAAATGGACATGTCCGCTCTGTCAACATTTTTTCCTTAACCATTTCCTCTAGCTAAGACAAGACGTGACAACTCGCTCGTTATTCTTACTCTTCGAACCAGTGCGAGCAACAGGGATGTCGAACCACTCGAGATGTCTATTTTCCAAATGAGATAAAGTTTTTGAAGACTATTTGTTACGTTCCTAACAAATGTTTTCTTATCATATATTCTATGAATAGTTACATTTGGATGATGTAAAGCAAAAATGTTGTGTATTATTGTATTTTTCAGTTATGTTTTATCATGAAAACTAGTGTGAGAGTACATAGTATGAGTACATTTTGTCGAAGTGTACTTTAAAATTGACCAATCAGCAGCTGGTCCGGAATCGACCCCTATTGTCTGGTCTTATTTTAGATTTCTAGTACAATTTGACGCATGTCTCGTCGTCCTTTAAGATGCAATGGCTATTCTTGGAAAAAAATGTGTAATGCAACTTTGTCAAAGGCCAGCTTCTAGGCTTCTATGGGTTTTGAGCATCTACTTTTATTTGGTACATCACGAACTTATTTCCTCTTAGCTAACTTTATAAATGATATCCCAAAAATAGAACAGAATAAATAAATAAAATAAAATAAAAAAATAAAATTTAGTGGTGTAACATCTTATTTTTCACTTAGTATCACTGTCACTTCGGGTCTGCCAACCTTTTGTTCTACTGTTTAAACGGGTTTCCTCAAACATTCAATTTTTCTTCATATTGTAGACATAAGACTTTTGAAGCATTATAAAAATCATTTAAATTTTGCAATCTTCAATACATTCTCAAATGTTATCAGAGCTATCAATTTAGTTTGAATAAAAAAAATGTTAAAAAATCATTTTTTATACTGCGAGGAAATTTTCTAATCCTTCTCATAATGGAGCACATCGCTCCGGTGTGGAGATTAATACGGAGCTAGTCAGTTCCAGTGCTATTAAATCACTCAGATTTTTCCTTCAATTATTTTATGCTAGATGGTTTTTGAAAAGCACAAAACCATTTTCACATATCTTTTCTTGTCTTAGGCGTCGTGCACAAATTACGTAACGCTAGAAATCCGGATTTTGGACCCCCCCACGTAACGCAATTTCCTATCTCTAATACACAGAAAGTAACGCATCCTCGATCACCTCCCCTCCCCCCCTTATCACGCGTTACGTAATTTGTGCACGACGCTTTATGTAATAAAAACCAGAGCGAACACTGTCATTTTAATGTTTGTTGCTATTGAAATCCATTCATTATTAAGATGTATACAAACCTTAGGATCAAAATAAAAAACTCATAAATATAACGCCCAAAAGTCTGGCAACCCATTTGTGAACAGCGGCACGTCGCAATTTATTTGTGAACAGCGGCACATATGATTACGTTTGAAAACAGAAATATGGGATTTCTGATTCCTCGGCGTTTTCGGTTCGACAACAAAAATGCCTCGAAAACTCGAGATCATATGCTGCCGTTCCACGCATAGTTGTCCCATGTTCCAAAATCAGCAACTGAGAAACACGCAATCAAATTTTATTAGCATATTTGTCTACCAGAAGCTTTAAGCATTTCCGTTTTAGCAATTCACCGGGTTTTTTTTATGAGCAGTAAACTATTGTCTAATGAAATGTGAACAGTTTCCCTCACTTGAATCAATCAAACTTGATTATGAGTTTAAAAATTCATGGTGGGACAGTTATGCCTAGAATATCAACATGGGACAATTGAACTTGATGCTGTTTTTCGAAATACTGGGAATACGCAATAAGTTTTTTTGGTGTTTTTCCGAAAGGTTATGCATAAGAACATCGTTTTATGAAGAAGGGAGTGATCTGCAACATATTTGCAGAATATAAATCTCATTGTTATTAGGTAAACTTTTTTTTTATTTTTTCGAGAATTAGTTCGTTTATCCAAACCAGAAATAAGTGTATCAGCTCTGCTGAAAACGTGGCTTAAAATTCTTGTTCTTGAACCGATTTATTCATTATGGATTTACAAAAAATACCCAGAATATCAACATGGGACAATTGAGCTTGATGTTTTTTTAAAAGCTGGGACCAAACCATAACTTTTTTGTGTTTTTCCAGAAGACTAGGCACAAAAACATCGTTTTATGAAGAAAAGTGAAAATTGTCAAAAAGTAACATGGGACAACTATGCGTAGAACGGCAGTATGCTAACTGGCAGAAACATATCGGAAGCGGAAGGTATAAGCAGCGCATCTAGAATTTTCCGAAAGAAACACTTCGATGTCGTTTGACATTTCAACCCGTTGCTGTGGTGCTTTTTGGACACGCGTATGGCATCTTACCTCGCTTGTTTCAGAATGATGTAATATGAATGCGTTTAGAATTCTAGTTATTTCTGTTGGTTTGCCTATTCTCGTAGTCGTTCTCATTCGATTAGAAAGAAAATGGATGTCGCTATGTTGTGGATGTGAAGAAACGTTCAAATATGTAGTATAAATACACGTAATTTTGTAGTGGCAGGCATAGTGATCGCCACAACATTTTTTTTGACCGCTGTTTGTTTATAAAGGTGGTCTTCCGATGGTTAATGTTTCATTACTAGTGATCTCCGATTTTTGAAATTAATCGTTCATCAACTAATCGAATACTTCTAGATCAACATGTCAAAAGGGCCTATCTTTTTTGATCGATTCTCTTTATCTACACTCTCTTTCATTAATAACTCAGCAGTAACAGTAGTTCCTGATGTGTTCGATGACAAGGAGTGTGAAAGGGGACCTCTTTTATCAAACTACATGGCAAAACAGGAGCAAAATCTGTCTGATAGGCCGTGGTTATCGTAAGAGAGAGTCGATGAAGAGAATCGATCGAAGAAGATAAGCCCTTTTGACATGTTGATCTAGACTTTTCAGCAGTTTGTTATTCGATACGATAAATCGACCCAAATAATCGATTAATCGATTAATCGTCACACTGAGAGAAATAATTAATTAGACTAATATTTGTAATTTACTAGAAAGCCATCTCCGCCTGAAAATCCATCATTATCTTTTACGCTCTCCTAAACTTCAGAAGTCAAATAATGTGAAAGCCATGACCAAAACAAAGAAAGCAAAATCCTGCCACTCACTGATAAATTCCGGGAATGTCCATAGCATTACTATGGAACTTGCTTTCTCAGATAAACCGTATAATCGAGGTTCCACTGTATGTCAATATCTCGTTAAATATGTTGGCCAAACCATCATTCTCTCGAGGAATGATGAATCAAAAGTCTTGTGAGGTGTATGCTTTCTCAATGAATGTAGCTTCAAGGTCCTAATCGGGACCTACAATGCCAGGACTGTAATACAGGAGAATGTAATTTACCAAGGAATATTCAATATCTTCAAAATTGTGACCAAGAGAAGACTATTGTTCGTCATCAACTCCGCTACAGAATGGTCAGATGAATAAGACTTTCACTTTTCGGGTGGGAGCTAAAGTGTGTGTCACATCAAATTGCATCACGGAAAAAACGCTGTAGAAATTTGATTTTTAGGAATTATATCTTCAGCTTTCGCTTATAATCAGATAAGAGTGTATAGATCACGTTGGCCATGTTTCACTGTCAATTTTTCGTAAATTTGAAAAAATGTCGTCGAACGAAAACGAGCGTCGTGAATTAATCCTGTGCACTCATTTCGAGAATCCGGAGTTGTCACATCGGGACATCGGTAAGATGCTGGGAATCGTCCAATCCACGGTCAGCAGAGTACTAAAACGATACTTCGAGAACCTAACCATCGACCGGAAGGTGAAGAACGGTAAAAATGGATGCTCCGTCAGTGAAAAAGATCACAAGCGCGTAGTTAAGCAGTTTAAACGTGATCCGAGAAGTTCGGTCCGGGATGTCGCCAATAAGCTGAATTTGTTCATTCGTCCAGCGGACCAAGCAGCGGGAGGGCCTGCGTACATACAAGGTTCAGAAGGCTCCTAACCGCGACGAAAGGCAAAACATGGTGAGGAAGACGCGAGCCCGGAAGCTGTACACCGAAATGCTGACGAAGCCGCATTGCCTGGTAATGGACGACGAAACCTACGTCAAAGCGGACTTTCGTCAGCTGCCGGGCCTGTTGTTCTTCTCCGCAGAGGACAAATTCAGCGTTCCGGAGGAGATTCGCAAACAGAAACTATCCAAGTTTGCCAAAAAGTACATGGTGTGGCAAGCGATCTGCTCTTGCGGAAAGCGGAGCGCCCCCTTCGTGATGACCGGCACGGTAAACGGGCAGGTTTACCTTAAGGAGTGCCTACAGAAGCGCTTACTACCACTATTGAAGCAGCACGAGGGCCCGACCATCTTCTGGCCGGATCTCGCTTCGTGCCACTATTCAAAGGACGTGTTGGAGTGGTACGAAGCCAACGGGGTCACCTTCGTGCCAAAGGAAATGAACCCGCCCAACGCGCCGGAGCTTCGCCCAATAGAGAAATATTGGGCGATTATGAAGCAGGCCCTCCGGAAGAACCCAAAAGTTGTCAAATCGGAGGCGGACTTCAAGAGAAAATGGATTTCTGTTCAAAAAAAAAACTACAACCTGACGTTGTACAGAACCTTATGGACGGGGTAAAGAGGAAGGTGCGAGCATATGGGCTTGGGCTCGAAGTATGAATAAAAAGAAAATGCCAAAAGTTGTTAAATAGTTTTTATTTTACTGTCTAAAAATTTTAAAGGGATCGGTCTACTGGGCGAATTTCTACAGCGTTTTTTCCGTGATGCAATTTGATGTGACACACCCTTTAGTGTGAAACTAGCTTGGAACTATGTTCAAGATTGTCAAAGATTTCAAGGACTTGCATTGCTCAAAAGCATTGTATTGCTGTTTGGGTTTCAAATGATGCGACATGGAACCTATGAATTGGAAAAGCGTAAAAGAGGTTTGTACGTCATGCGCTCAGGAATCTCGAATATCTCGAATTGTCTTTTAGAAAGGTTCAGAAGCTAGGGGAAACGAGTGCCACATCTACTTATCGACATAGGTAGATGACAAAACGATAAACAGTTTGCAAAAGTTTTTTTTTTGCATATAATGAATTGATTGAAGACTTATAAAAAGTTCAGAATTTAGGCACAACTATTCTGACAACTTAACCTTTTGAAACAAGGTTTCTTTACTTTTTTTTTCGAAGGTACACTTATTATCTTGTACGAAATAAAATAAGTGAAACGAGAGAAAGTAAAAGCAACCGTTGCGTATTCGATTGATTCGTTGACCCTTGTTATTAACCCGCGGACACGCGGACAATATCATTTCATAAGGTCATAAGGTGATTGGGTTTCATTCTGTTACGTTTTTTTTTCCTGAAGCCCAATTTAAAAGGAATGCTCCGAATCATTGCTTGTGGTACGGCACAGACAAACACGCGCATATCTTACAATTCGGCAGAAAGAATCATTCACCTTTACTGATTTCGAAAACAATCCGCTGCATCGCTAATGACTCTTGTATTCTCATTTGTCCATCGCGCCTCGTGGCGAAGCTTCTCCCACTCCTCCACCCGTAGCCAGAATTTTTGTCGTTTAATCGAAAATACGTGTTTCGATGAATCGTAGCGGTTTAGGCTGTGGACGGCGATCAAACGCCGCCTAGTGTTGATGATGCCATTATTTAATTAATTATCGATTGTTAAACATTTCACAACTTCGCGTTTCGCCCAAGAGAGACGTGTGGCCACCATGTCACAATGTTCTAATCCGGGGGGGGGATTATTAAATTCTAAAGAGCTGTCAACGTTTGTTTTTCTACCTCATTCTAGTCCTGTCATACGAGAGTGCTAAATAAGGCGGGATTAAGATTTGGTGTTCAGCCTAGCGCGCGGAGTTCGCTCGCTCGCAACGATCACGATTGATGGCCACTTGATTCTAGATCCAATCCGCACGATAGCCTTCCTGTGCTGACTCATAAAATTATTTAATTACGTTTTATTGATCATTTACATTCTGTGGTAGAACTAGATTCCTGCTCCGAGACGGCTAGCTGTGCCTGAGCCTGGAGCGAAGTTTCTCCACGTTTTATCGTTTTTCAAATGCACGCGATGGGGTAGCGCAACGCCTACAAGATTAGACTTTGCGTGCGCTGTGAGTGTGTGTCTACGCGCAATAAGCCCCCGTGAGAGGGCGCTCTGCCATCCGAAAGGGTATTCGAGCAAAAGCAAAAAAAAAGTGGTATAAGAGGGGGCAGGTCTCGATAGGGGCAAACGCGCACGAATGGGGCGATAAATATTCCTATAAATAATTTCCAAAAACCGGTTCCCTAGAGTTTGCGTCTGCCGCGCGCTGACCGATCGCTGTTGGTTACCTCCAACAACCATGCACACACACACACACACACACACACACACTCGCGCCATTAGCCGAGATTTTCGATCCTCTCGCTGTGTGCATGCAAAAATGAATCGCACAGAGGTGTGGTGGTCGTGTTCAGCTCAGCTGTACAAATCCCGCGACCGGCTTAAATATTTTTTGTTTTGTGGGCTAAATTGATCGTGACATCTATTTGTCAAACGGTTTCTGGGCTGTGCTCCCGTTTTGGCCCACTTGGTGGATGATGATGATGACGCGAACGGGAGCTGCCAATCTCACAGGTTTTATCATCGGGGGATTAATCTCTACTTTCCCGAAATTAAAAAAAGGTGCGCCAGCATTGAAGCACGCCCGAGATATGTATCAATTTATTGACGTTGATCGAACTGTGTTCGAAGTTCATTAGCACCGTTCAACGGAGAATAATTAGGCGAGGTGGATGGGTTACGATGAGGGGGCGTTTTCTAAAGTGATTTAATAATATTGGAATTTTGTACACTATTGCTTATTCCTGGATTTGGAATATGCAAAATGTTGTCGAGTAAACGATACAGCAAGGTTATTAGTTTGTGAACACATGAATCTTATTAGTTGTCTCTATAACATTTCGGCTTTTTAATCGTTTGTTAGAGGCGAATGAACTTCCAAGTTTAAAGCCTCTTAAAAACAAAGAAAGAAGAAGAAGAATCGTTTGTAGGTTTCGTGACGTCTTTAAAACACCACATCGCTAACCTCAAGTTCCGACAGTTTCTTGGTACCCCGATCATAGTGCATCTTCACCTTCCCTCGATCCTTCTCTTCTGTTTGCTCGGAAACCTTTTGTAGTGTAGAAACTGTTATTTTCAATGTCTTCCTCCGCTCGTTGTTTCTTATGCTTCTTTCCAACAGTCTTTGATTTCCCAGATCATTTGGAGTGTTACATTGTTGTAAAATCGTTTGCCACAAATCCTCGCCAGTCCGGAAAGCCTTCTTGTGGATCCGCTTAATTTGTTTAACCGCTGATTCAGTTTTTCCGATTTCGCTTTGATGGTATGGTGATGAAGTGCTGTGCTTGAAGTCCCATTACTGCGCAAATTTCGAACCAGACCCCCCCCCCTTTTCCCCTTAAAAGAGGGAGGAATAATATCTTCATTTATTACACTCTGAAACCTCCACATGCCAAATTTCATTTCATTTGTTCGATTGATTCTCAAGTAATGCAAAAATTTGTATTTCATTTGTATGGCAGCCCCCCCTAAGAGAGGGGGGAGGAGTATCTAACCACCGTAAAAACATTTATTCTACCCTAAAACCTTCACATGCCAGATTTGGTTTCATTTGCTTGATTAATTACCGGGTAATGCAGAAATTTGTGTTTCATTTGTATGGCAGCCTCCCCTTAGAGAGGGGGGTGGAGAGTCTAACTACCATAGAAACATTTATTGCACCTTAAAACCTCAATATGCCTAATTTGGTTTCGTTTACTTGATTGATTCTTGAGTAATGCAGAAATTTATGTTTCATTTGTATGGCAGCCCCCCTTTAAAGAGGGGGTTGGAGGGTCTAATCACCATAGACTCATTTATTGCACCCTAAAATCTCCACATGCCAAATTTCGTTTCATTTGTTTGATTAAGTCCCGAGCAATGTAGAAATTTGTGTTTAATTTGTATGGCAGGCGTCGCTAAATCGCTTGTCACAAATCCTTGCCAGCATGGATAGCCTTCTTGTGGATTCGCTTAATTTGTTTAATTTGTTTAATTATACGGAGAAGATGCTCCATTTTCTGCGTAAATCTCATATACTTTGAGTTTCAAAAATGTGGACTGTTATTGGCATGTCATGTCTCGATGATAGCTGTGATTGTGGTACTCTTAAAAAAAAATCGGAGTAGCTGTCCACCATTATCAACATTGTCGTTTCGACACTGTTTGATGCACTCAAGGTTTCTTGATTCGTCGATGAAACGCGATCTGTGAATTTATCACTAAAAGTTTATTTAACAAGATGTGACTGTTTCATTCGACCGTTTATTTGAGACAGATATAATACTCCGATTGTGATCTCATCTTATCTAATCTATCGCTAACCTTCGGCCCTATCGACGATCGTGAAAGCGATCGATCGCTTATGGGCTGATCTCCCGTATTTTGATCGATGATGATTGAAATGAAGGCGCGGTGGGTTTGTGCAACGGTGTTCTAGGAAAATCATTTGGTAATCCACTAAAATCTACTGGGCTCGTGCTTGAACAGACACCGTTTGTCACCTTGTTGACAGACTAAATGATTCCCAGGGAAGCTAGATTGTGAATCTTTGCTGTTAACTCGTCATGCCACAGGGATCTTCGTTTTGCCGATCGCTTCAATCACTAGATGATCACATCCTCTCGTCTACTTGACGCACTGCACAAGAGTATTTCCTCTCATTATGACGATACACTTTTCGAAAATGGTTCGTTTTGTGACAACCGTTTCAGTTCTTGCCAAACACCGGACAACCCTCCTTTCGAGGTGAATACGATCCACTACAAAAGAAACACTTCTCATCCTTCTTCGAATACTGTTCCTGATGATTGTTCACCACCTCCTGCGTACAAGCGATCGTAAGTAAGTACTGTTTCTTCAGGTGTTTCTTCTAGCTGGAAACCATAGAATTTATTTTCTGAAGGTCGTTTTACTAAATTCAGGATTCGATCTTCCTTCGCAGCTTCTTCTAATTTCTTCTTCTTCTTCTTCTTCAATGGCACTAACGTTCCTAGAGGAACTTCGCCGTCTCAACGTAGTATTACTTGCGTCATTTTTATTAGTACTTAGATGAGATTTCTATGCCAAATAACACGCCTTGAATGCATTCTGAGTGGCAAGCTCTAGAATACGCGTGATCACAGTGCAAGTCGGAGGAGATTTCTTTGACGAAAAATTCCCGCGACCAGAACGGGAATCGAACCCGAACACCCGGCATGTTAGTTGTGACGCTAACCACTCGGCCAAGGGAGCACTTCTTCTAATTTCTGTACATCGATAGTTGCTTTCTGGAGTCTATACAGCCAAACTCATGAATTTATTCTCCGCGTCAAATCCGGCAGCATTATGTTTTCAACCGAACGAGATCGGCTATGTTGGTGGCTCCTTTCTGTTATTTCACGACAAAAGTTAAGACCGTTGACGAAGAACCCACCACTCGATTCTTGGACAGTGTCTATACATTGGATTGAACATCACATCCAGGGGCTTGTGATCAGTTTCAAGCTCAAATTTTCTTTCAAGCAGGTACGACGAGGATCGCTCAAGTGCCCAAACCAAAGCAAGCGCTTTCTTCTCAGTCTGGTAATATTGGCGCCCGATCTGTGTGAGACTTTTTCTAGCAATTGGTCGAGGATCATCATCGGTCAAGACATTTAAACTGTTAATTTTCAGAATAATTTTCAAAAGACCTCAATAGCTTTATGTTCCATATCATTTCTTTCAACTTTGAACAAAAGCATGTTAATTTACTTAATGGAGCGGTGACGGTTGCCAAATCCGGTGTAAGTAACGAGACTCAAGAAGCTCCGTACGTCTTCCTGAGAATAATAAGGGGCACGGAATTTCTGAAGAGCTTCGATTTCAATGCTTGATGGTTGAATTCCCTCTGAAAAAAACTTTTGCCCTAGAAACTCCAACTTCTTCACCACAAAAACATTTGTACTGGTTCAGAAGCACTCCGTATTCCTTAAGTGTGCTGATTCCAGAGCTTCGTCGTGTTCGCTTTCAGTTACACCGAAGACTAAGATGTCATCGGTGAAGTTTACCTGTGTTTACTAAAACGGTTTAATATCTGTTCAAGTATTCGCTAGAAGATTTCGGGGGCTATTACGAAGCCAAACATTAGGCGCTCGTAACGAAAAAGACCCATATGCTTGGGGCTTTGAATCGAATAAAAATGCGAATTTTAAAACATTTTTGACAGCACGTTGTCGGGTAAACAAAACAATATGGTTACTATATTATGAATACGTGAATGATTATTCATTTATTGACAGATGCATTAAACTAGTAGTGGTGTACAACACAAATAATGATGGAGAACGAGTTCGATTCATTGTAGTCGCGCAATATTATATTCCCATATTAAACTACACCGTTGATTTGAGTAACGTAAAGCCCATCTTGATTCGACTTGCCCTTTTCCAAAAAACAAACTCACCATCAAAATCTAAACTAACATTCGCCATTCTTATGCTTCCCAGGTTTCACCGGAACCCAGTGCGAGATCGACATCGATGAGTGCGCCACCAACCCGTGTCTGAACGGAGGAATCTGCCGGGATCTGATCAACTCGTTCAAGTGTACCTGTGCGATTGGCTTCACGGGACTGCGCTGCCAGATCAACATCGACGATTGTCTGTCGCAACCATGCCGGAACGGGGGGATCTGTCACGATTCGATCGCAGGTTATACGTGTGAGTGTCCGCCTGGATACACCGGACTATCCTGTGAGACCAACATCAACGACTGTCAGTCGAATCCGTGCCATCGGGGTCTCTGCATCGATGGGGACAATTCTTTTACGTGTCAGTGTAATCCGGGGTACACCGGGTACCTGTGCCAGATTCAGATTAACGAGTGTGAGTCCAATCCGTGTCAGTTTGGGGGACATTGTGAGGATTTGGTTGGAGGGTACATATGCCGATGTCAACCGGGAACGTCCGGAGCGAATTGCGAGGTTAACGTGAACGAGTGTCACAGCAACCCTTGCCGACATGGAGCGAAATGCATCGATGGCATCAATCGGTACTCTTGCCAATGTGTACCTGGATTCACGGGAATGCATTGTGAGACGAATATCAACGAGTGTGCGTCGGATCCGTGCGCAAACGGGGGTGTTTGCATGGATCTGGTGAATGGTTTCCGGTGCGAGTGTCCTCGGGGGTATTTTGATGCGCGTTGTCTGAGTGACGTAGACGAGTGTGCCTCGAATCCATGCATCAACGGGGGTCAGTGTGAGGATGGAGTGAACCAGTTCATCTGTCACTGTCCGCCCGGTTATGGGGGACGTCGTTGCGAGACGGATATCGACGAATGTGGCTCGAATCCGTGCCAACATGGTGGCATTTGTCGGGACGGGTTGAACTCCTACACCTGCCAGTGTATGCCCGGTTACTCGGGACGGAACTGCGAAGTGAACATCGATGATTGCGTCAATAATCCGTGTCGGAACGGGGGCTCGTGTATCGATTTGGTTAACGGTTACAAGTGCGTTTGTCGGGTGCCGTTCACCGGGAGGGATTGCGAGTCGAAGATGGATCCCTGTCTGCCGAATCGTTGTAGAAATGGTGCCAAGTGTTCTCCGAGTCCGAACTACATGGATTTCTCGTGTAGCTGCACGCTTGGTTACACCGGAAGGCTGTGTGACGAGGATATCAACGAGTGTGCCCTTTCGTCGCCGTGTCGGAATGGCGCTACCTGTCGGAATACCAACGGGTCGTATCAGTGTCTCTGCGCCAAGGGTTACGAGGGTCGCGATTGTACGGTCAACACGGACGATTGCGCGTCGTTCCCGTGTCAGAATGGGGGTACTTGCCTGGATGGGATTGGTGATTATACGTGTCTCTGCGTGGATGGATTCGAGGGAAAGCACTGTGAGGTGGATATCAACGAGTGTCTATCGATACCTTGCCAGAATGGGGCGACCTGTACGCAGTATGTGAACTCGTACACCTGCACCTGTCCGTTGGGCTTCAGTGGTATGAACTGTCAGACGAACGATGAAGATTGCACGGAGAGTTCCTGTATGAACGGTGGCACCTGTATAGATGGTATAAACAGCTACAATTGTTCGTGCCAGGGTGGTTTCACGGGTTCAAACTGTCAGTACAAGATCAACAAGTGTGACTCGCAACCCTGCCGCAATGGTGCCACCTGCTACGATTACGACAATGACTACACCTGTCATTGTTCGTATGGTTACACAGGGAAACAGTGCATGGATTACGTGGACTGGTGTTCGCAGTCTCCGTGCGAGAATGGTGCTACCTGTGTCCAGCGGGAGAACGTCTACCAGTGTATTTGTGCACCCGGTTGGACCGGAAAACTGTGCGATGTTGAGATGGTATCCTGTAAGGATGCCTCTATCCGTAAACGGGTCGAATCTAAGCTGTTGTGCCATAACGGAACTTGTGAGGACTTCGGCAATTCACATCGCTGCCACTGTCAGCAGGGTTACAGCGGGTCGTACTGTCAGAAGGAGATCAATGAGTGCGAGAGTCAACCCTGTCGGAACGGGGGTCACTGCAAGGATCTGATAGGTTCGTACAAGTGTATCTGCAAGAAGGGTTTCCAGGGTCAGAACTGCGAACTTAACATCGACGAGTGTAAGCCGAATCCTTGTCGCAACGGGGGGATTTGCCATGATCTGATAAACGACTACAAGTGTTCATGTCCGCCGGGAACGTTGGGGGTGCTGTGCGAGATCAATACGGATGATTGTGTGCCCGGGGCTTGTCACAATAACGGTAGCTGTATCGACAAGGTGGGAGGATTCGAGTGTCGGTGTCCACCTGGGTTTGTGGGGTCACGGTGCGAGGGTGATATCAATGAGTGCCTCTCCAACCCCTGCTCCAACCCGGGAACGCTGGATTGTGTCCAGTTGGTGAATGACTACCACTGTAACTGCAAGCCAGGTCATATGGGACGCCACTGCGAGATCAAGGTGGATTTCTGTGCGAACTCTCCTTGCTTGAATGGGGGCCTGTGCTCGACTAGGCAATCGGGACATCACTGCGTGTGTGCCGATGGGTACTACGGAAAGAACTGTGAGTTTTCCGGTCATGATTGTGACTCAAATCCGTGCATCAATGGGGTTTGCCAGATCGCGGACGATGGTGGCTATCGGTGCGAATGTCCGCTCGGGGCGAGTGGTATAAATTGCGAGATCGACATCCTGGACGAGTGCAGTTCGAGTCCGTGTGAGCGTGGGGCGGCCTGCCAGAACAAACTGGGTGATTTCGAGTGCTTCTGTCCGCCGAAGTGGGCTGGTAAGACCTGTAACATCTACGATCCCGCCTATAAGGGATGGTTCGATAGTGCCAGCAAGAAGAAGGGTATCCTGAACACCTACGCACTTGATTTGGAGTACCAGAGGGCGCAGTGTGCCAAAAAGGGTTGCCGGGAGAAACAGGGCAACCATCGGTGCGACGAGGAATGTAATACGTACGCTTGCGACTTCGATGGGAACGATTGCTCGCTGGGGATCAATCCGTGGTTGAACTGTACCGCCAGCATCAACTGTTGGGAAGTGTTCATGGACGGTTTCTGCAATGAGGAGTGCAACAACGCCCAGTGTCTGTTCGATGGACGCGATTGTGAGAAGAAGCTGCAGCCCTGCAATCCAGTTTACGATGCCTATTGCCAGAAGCACTATGCCAATGGGTTCTGTGACTACGGGTGTAACAACGCCGAGTGTAATTGGGACGGGCTGGATTGTGAGAATGAAAAGGAGCCAGCGCAGCTGGCGGAAGGCGCCATTTCTATCATCCTGCTGATGGATTTGGAAACCTTCAAGAAGAACTCCGTCCAATTTCTGCGTGATCTCGGCCATCAGCTGCGTACCACCATTCGAATCAAACGCAACGGCGCAGGGATGGAGATGATCTATCCTTGGAAGGGAGACGCTGCCCTGCAAGGACTAGCCGAGAGTGATTTCGGACGTAAACATCACGTCGTCTATACGGAAAGTCGCCAGACTGGCATTCAGGTTTTCCTCGAGCTGGATAACCGCAAGTGCATCGGAATGACCGGGGCTGAGTGTTTTGGGACTGCGAACGAGGCCGCCGAATTCCTCGCGGCAACCGCGTCCAAACATTCACTGTCGAAACAGTTCCCCATATTCCAGGTGAAGGGTGTCAATCCCGATGACGATGGTATTCCGGAACAGACCAACACGAACTACGTCCTGCTAGGGTTCTTCATCGGTCTGCTGCTATTCGCCATGTGTGGAGTGCTCGTTGCCAATCGGAAGCGAGCCCACGGAGTTACATGGTTCCCAGAAGGGTTCCTCAAGGCTAACACCAACGTTCGCCGACCTTCTCGGAGACGGCCGGATGGCCAAGAAATGCGCAATCTCAACAAAAACCCATCGATGGTTGACATGGCCAACGGTCACATGGGACACTCCCAGCAATGGTGTAACAGCGACGATGAATCGGAAATGCCACAACCGAAACGCTTACGGGCAATCGATCAAGGCTACTCAAGTGATCATACCGCAATCACGGACTACGAGGAAACGGAACCGAGGGTGTGGTCTCAGCAGCACTTTGAAGCCGCCGATATTCGGGATCATCCGGCGATGATGACTCCACCGACGCATCATGACGGGGGCCACAACGATGTGGACGTTAGAGGTCCCTGCGGTATGACCCCACTGATGGTGGCCGCTGTTCGCGGAGGCGGTCTCGACTCGGGAGAGGATATCGACACTACGGATGATTCAACGGCACAGATTATCTCGGAATTGGTGGCGCAGGGTGCTGAGTTGAACGCCACTATGGATAAGACGGGAGAAACTTCACTACATTTGGCCGCACGGTACGCTCGAGCTGATGCTGCCAAGCGTCTGCTCGACGCAGGAGCCGAAGCAAACAGCCAGGATAACACAGGCAGAACCCCGCTACATGCGGCTGTTGCCGCCGATGCCATGGGAGTCTTCCAGATCCTGCTGAGGAACCGTGCGACCAATCTGAACGCGCGTATGCACGATGGAACCACTCCGCTGATTCTGGCAGCCCGTCTCGCCATCGAAGGTATGGTCGAGGATTTAATCACTGCCGATGCGGACATCAACGCAGCGGACAACAGTGGCAAAACGGCTCTGCATTGGGCCGCTGCCGTCAACAATGTGGACGCTGTCAATATTCTCCTCACCCACGGTGCCAATCGGGACGCACAGGACGACAAAGACGAAACTCCGTTGTTCCTGGCGGCCCGCGAAGGATCATTTGAAGCGTGCAAGGCTCTGCTGGATAACTTCGCGAACCGTGACATCACCGACCACATGGACCGATTGCCACGTGATGTCGCCAGCGAACGGATACATCAGGACATCGTGCGGCTGCTGGACGAACACATTCCACGCAGTCCCCAGATGGTGACGGCCATCCCGAACACGATCATGTCACCGACGGCGCATCCCCACATGATCACCCATCCGACGATCATCGCCTCGACGAAGCAAAGCAAGCAGAAGAGCAAGCGAGCGAAGGCGAATGGGGCTGCCTCGGGCGCACAGAATCCGAACAGTCCGGACAACGATGGAAGCATGCGGCGGAAGGCGGTGGCCAAGAAGCCGAACGGCGCTAGCGCCAAGAAGAACAACAACAACATTGTGGACGTGCAAATTCCGGACGATCAGCTGAGTTCGGTGGAATCACCGCTTGCGAACATTCCGAGCCCGTACGACACGGTCAGTCTGTACTCGAACGCGATGGCGGTGCACCAGATGGACACCATGACGGGCAACAAGAAGCCACCGAGCTATGAGGATTGCATCAAGGTAGGACGACGATCTGCAAAACACGCCGTTAACCGTTCACTAATGTTCTTGTTTTTGTTTGTATGTTTCAGAGCGCTCAATCGATGCAGTCCTTGCACAACATCAACCTGGACAACTATGGGTACTCGATGGGAGGCGGTGCCACAGGGAACACACCCTTCCAGGATCTGTTGATGAATCAGCGTGGAGGTGGCGCTGCCAGTATGATGCACGCGATGCACATGGGCGAGAGTGGTCTCAGTCCGCCATACTCGAACCAGTCGCCGCCGCATTCGGTGCAGAGCAATCTGGCGTTGTCCCCACAGGGTTATATAGGTGAGTGCCCGCTTGTTGATTTGAGAATGTTATTATTATAGAGAGAAAACGCGCAGTCCGTTGAGTCATAGCCTAAGTCACCTTCAAGCTGGGGTTCATTGGAATCGACACTGTCCCCGCCCAGAGTCCTGGTACCTCTATTCCAACCAATACAAATTGAGCGTAGGCATCATAAAGCTAGGGTTCACGCATTGTTTATAGTTTGGAGTCAATATTGATGCAAATATGTTCAGCATCTGCGATGGTCTGTAACCAATGATTCCGTGGGATAGTTCTTAGATGTTTGGATATCTATACGGAATTTTTCTTTTGGATTGACGATCAAAATACAGCAGAAGGATCGCACGAAGCACTTTGTTTTTCATTTTAGCCTACGATTCCTATGCTCATGATTTGTTGGCCCATGTTGACTACAAAAAGACGGCCATTTTAGCAATCCCTTGTTTCCGCCTGTCTCATGTTTGTTATGTTCATATAAGTGTGCTCCATTGGTGCTGCTCAGAACTCGTCGGCAATTGATCATTGTTTCGCGTTGACATGGTATAACTCCTGATCGCAATTGAACTGCATCGCAGCTTCTTGAAACGCCACGGCGTCTGTTAGAAAGGGCAGGAACATCTGGAAATTCATAAAACTCACCGTCCGAGTCGCTTCTTTCCAGAGACCGCCTTTCGTGCTGTTTCGAATCGTCGTTACCGTCACACGTGGAGGGTTGATACGTGATTGATTTCGGTGTGCTGTGATTGTGTACTTCCTAAACATTAGTTCGACCACACAGCGGAAGAGTGGGACAACGTAACCCGGGAATTCCAGTACGGCCAATCTCAGTGTATGAGTTGGCTCGTTTAGTACATTGTACTCGTTTGTACAAAATTCTCTTTTTATTTCTATCTCTACATTTATTTTTAAGGGTATAATTTCATAATAAAGTGGTACAAGATTCACAGACGCGTGTAGTTTCGTTCCCGTCTCAAAATGGAGGGAGTTAAAATTTTCCACCGAACGATGAGGCTAGTTGGACAGCTAAGACGTTGATAGGTCTAGCGATGTCTAAATTTTTCGTTTATTCGATTATCGATTAATCGTGGGGCCAATTTCAAATATTCGATTAATTCGAATAATTGTCTGTCAGTAATCGATTAATCGAAAAAAGACGGGTGGGTAATGTCGGGGACATAACCGGAGTGACGTAGGACTATACAACGGGGACAGCTTATTCTAAATATATATTTTAAATATGTTGTTTTATTGTCTTCTCCTACGTGAATACCTACCTCTCTACCTGAAATATGGATTAGCTTACTGTTTACTCTTTATGAACATGTTGGGAGTTCTGAAATGAACCTTTTGGTTGTGTTTTTGCGTTTTTTTTTTGTAAAAAATTTCTCATTTTTTTCTCACTGTCTTATATTTGATTCTTGATTTTTTTTCCGAAGGCTTTGTACTCATTAAATGTTCAACGCCGGGCATTTTTCGGCGTATGCACATATCGTACAATCAAAATGATGGCTGTGATAAGGAATGTATAGGTGGTCGTCAGTTCATTGAGCACATTACCGTACCTTAAACTGTGGTTTCGGAGACGAATGAATTGTAATATTTGTAGTCTCCGCAAACAAAATAAATAAAAATGAAAAGAACTGAGGTTTTGGAGACGAACTCTACAATCTGTCGAGGAATAGACGAGCTATAAACGTTCTGAAAAATCAATGTGAATACAGGGACGGATGACCTTCGAATTAAAGTCCTTTAAAATAAGAACAGAGTAGCAGGAAATGCATAGCTCATCATATTGCTCCTTAGTTATGTTTCTATACAATGCAGATGTAACGTCAGTCAATTTTCAACATCAGTTATCAACTAAAGAAAGCAGTTCTTGCTACCGAGAAAATTCGTTAATGCCATCCTGCATACAATGTGTTGTAATTTGGAGCCACTTTTAATTCGGAGACCATGTATGGGTTTGTGAAAACTGAATGATCAATTTAAAAGACCTCAACCACCAATAAGTTCAAAAACAAGCATAAACAAAATAATTCAGTTCATATTATATGTCATATTATGGCACTTTAGAATGCATTGGTATTGTGAATAACTTTTAATAACTTTTCTTTGAATGGCTTAATGGCCATGAAAGGCGCCGTGTTTTACGGTGGCTGGTTTTGCCACCAAAGCAGTCTGTATAAACAAACATTTTCCTTCTTCTACCTGCTGCCGTTTTGCGATTGCGTTTGCCACTCGCTGAAACTGATTGTTGCCACCGAACCGAATGTGCTCTGTTCTGTAGGCGGGTTTTCTTATTGTCGTGAGCAGCTTTGCAAGCCAACTCGAGCACTCCGGCGGCCGAAATTCTATAACCGCTATTAGGTATGCTGGTGCTCCGGCACCAATCTGTTGATGCGATGTGATGTGAAACGATGCCATACAACCACACTGATTTACGGTTTGAAAGAGAATGATATATTTTTCAGCGGATCCGCGCGTTTTGTACTTTAGCGGTACACGCTCACAGGATAGAGACAAATCAGCAGACTCAGCCAAAGGGGAGAGTCCAACGAGACGAACGAATGAGCGTTAAAAGGGAGCGATGGCAAAAAAATATATTCATTACGATTTGTTCGCTCGTTGGATTCACATACAGGTGTTTCTAACAAACACGAAGGCACCGAAGACTAGTGGAATAGTGGAAAAGCCGCCAAAAAGTTCGGCACGGCGCAGAAGAATATCTCGGAAACCGACAAGAAGAAGGAGAAGGAAGCAAACGCTAAAAAGGGTCCTTTTCAGGTCCACAAAATCATCTTTAATCTAAAGAGTTTATTGTTTTGTTATCACTCGATATCTCCATCTTGTTCGGTTAAACTTTCCTGTTTAGCGAGTGCGTTTGCCACTCGCCACAGTTGGAAAATTTCTTCTCATCCAGCTTGGGACATGTTCTACTGTAAATTACATTTAATGCGACTTGCCGAAGCACCACTCAGTGTCGCATTGGAGATGATTTTAACCTGTAATTGAACATTTGCGATGACAGTGGTACAGCTTTCACAGTTGGAAAATTTCTTCCCATCCAGCTTGGGACATGTTGGGTCATAATTTGGACCCCCATAGAGTTTACAAAAATCCAATTAGCTAATTATCGAACTAAAATTACTGTACTTTCAATCTGGAAGCAATTTAAGAATTGGTGAAAATTGAATAATCGAGAAAGTCCCCAACCATCAATAAGCTCAGCACAACTGCAAAATTCTCATACTCTTCATATCCTGACAAACAAATTATGAAAAATCAATTTGTGTTTTATTATTATTTTGGATAATATTTTAGAATGCCTTGAACTGTATTTCGTAAACTCTTTTTTGAAAGGTTTAATGGCCCTGATAAGCGCCGTGTTTTATGGAATGGTTCCAATTTAGAAAACTTTGTACTCGTGGTTTTGAAAAAAAAACCATTTCGAACGCCATCGATGCTGCCTTGTTCTGGATTTGCCACCAAAGCAGTTTGTATGAAGAACAAACTTTTATCTTCTGCTCGTCACTCGCTGAAACTGCCTATTCTTGTCTAGATGTCCACCGAACCGAATGTGGTCTGTTCTGAATGCGGATTTTCTTATCGTCGCGAACAGCTTTGCCAGCCAACTCGATCACTTCGGCGGCCGAAACTATATAACGCCGACTAGGTGGACTGGAGCACTGGTACTAACGCGCTCGGCATAGGGATTTTGCCTTTCCCTTCACTTTTCCTCCTTTGTCATGTCCAGACATGGCTGCTTGTGTTGGTTTGTTGATATGTTGTGATGCGAAACGATGTGGTGTATGATTTGGATGAGAATGATCGTTATGGCAGCGGAGCGGGGATTTTTAAGCTGACTGGCTGGCTCGAGAATTACGCATGTGTGAGACTGCGACCAATGTTTCGTTCATATTTTTTCTTTTTCCTTTCTAATCGGGTTCATTGTATTTCGCTGCTGCTCTGGTTGCCCGTTTTGGTCGGTACGATATGAGGAGCACAAAATGCACCAATCAAAAATGGGCACATAGTGCATTTGGACAATGCTTGATATTTCACAATTATTCAATTATTTATCTCAAGAAAAATGAAATGTTATTCGTTATGATAGATGCGTAGATATATTTCCTATCAATTGATGCAAAAACCTTTGCGATCTATTGAGAAATGCTCGAGTTATAAGCGTTCCAAATCTTGCATTTTTACCTACTTGTTCAGTGCCTAGATTTTCATTTCACCCCCTATATCTTCCGGTTAGCCGTAGTCCTACGTCAAAAAAAATTGTTTTCTTGTGATCAAAATGAACAGACATTTATAATAAAAAAGATTATGATGTCATAATTTTAAAAGTTACATTAAATATAGTTTTAAAATAAACATGGTGCAAAATAATGGTTTTGGAATGAAATTCTATTTCAGTATATTGATAAATTTGCCATTTCATGTTTTTTTTGCGGACGATTGAAAAAAAAGCACATCATGATAATGTTTTTATTGCACCAACATACAATTTTTTTTGTTCAAAACTACCTGTTATTTAAATGTTGATAAAATAGCAGATTTGTTTGAAAACTTCTGCTAGATCTCCATAACTACTACTTCAAATTTTCTTTGACACTCTGAATTTGAATACTACCACTATAGCACGGGAGCTTAGACCACCTCCTTTCACTCCCGCAGACGCTGAATTCTTCTTCCCAGTCTCCTTCACCACCAGATTTATTTTTATGCTTCAACCGTAAATGGATAAAGCATATTCGATAAATTTCGACAAAACATCATGACTGTTAAATAAATTTTGCACTGTATTTTTTTCCCCTTTATCATTAATCGCGATTACTGTGATAATATTCGATGTATTCATATTTTGATTTTTCATTATTCGATACAAAATTACTGGATTAAAATTGCAGATATTCGATTATTTGAATTAATCGAACGATTAACCGACTTCTCTAGATAAGTTTCATGTTGACAGGAGATCGAAAGAAGGGGCGAGGTTATGTCGCTGAATCGATGTGGTAGTGGTTTCTTCTGAAGGTTGTCTCAAATTTGGACGATTGTTTTCAATTGTGACAACTGGTTGTCGCGAGGATAAGATTCGCAATACGCGTTGACATTGAGCTTCGTATTACGAAATGGAGGAGTAGGCATGACAATATGGCTTTGAACACGCTTTTAAAATAAAAATTATGAATGAAAATTATTTTTCCCAACCCAAATTAGTACTCTATTTAAATGAAAATCATTTTTGCTTGCAAGTAGTGAAACAATATCATACAAAAACTGTATCTAAAGATAATTTTATATTATAATGGTAAGTTTTGGTGAGAATATCTGAAAGTTCATAGAAATAAGTTTAAATTAGGGTCAGAAAAACGTTCTTATAGTAGGTAAATAACGCCAAGAAAAAAAATTTCATACAAATTTTAGTGATTTGAAACAGCCTTAGGGCCGACTAATCTGATAGAGAAGAGTTGGCCCCATACAAACTAATGTCGTATCCAGATGTCGACACCATTCCGCCGTCAACGCGAATCACGAACAACATTCAATAAAACTCTTTGACATACCGTCATTCAATCCTTCAATTGCAATGGCATGTAATCATGATTCTTGTACAATACCTTATCTCCTAGAGCCAATTTAGCAAAACGAAACTGGGATTGACACTGTTGAGCATAGTTATCTATGTCGTTGTTCAATCCTAACCAAAATTACACCGCCTAGCTGCTGTTTGTTTCATTTTAACCATCCCATTGTGGTTAGAATGAAGTAATTTTAGAATCGTATTCTAAGACCCGAAATGTTGTGGATTGCCGTGCTAGCTGGAGCTGTATTTTCTCGAACAGAGGTTCCAGCATCGTTTTCGTAACTAAACACAGAACATGCAAGGAAAAATGAAAGATTTCGAATGCTTATAACTCGAACATTTATTAATAGATCGGAAAGATGTTTGCATCAATTGATAGGGAATATTTCTACGCATCTACCATCTCACAACTAATAAAATGTTATTTTTCCTGAGATAAGCAATGGGATAACTGTAAAATGTCAAGCGATATCTAAACGGCCTAACTGCCACGTTTTGATTGGCCCCATTTATGATTTATCGTTACACTCTAACGTCAAAGTATACAAGAAGTGGGTTCAACCACATTGTAGCACAGATATGGATGATTAGATAAAACACAGCCTTATAATTTCAACGGTTACCCTTCTGATACTCATGTTTTCCTTCGCCATCAGGTTCTCCTTCACCTGCTAAGACTCGCCCGAGTCTACCGACGTCGCCAACACACATTCAGGCAATGAGACACGCGCAGCAGCAAAAGCACGGTGTCCAGATGATCTCCAACGGAAATATGCAACAGCAGCAGCAGCAGCAACAGCAAAACAACAATAGTATAGGCTGCAACCAACAACAACAGCAGCAGCAACAGCAACAACAGCAGCAGCAAAGCAGTAGTAGTAACAAAAACAACTCAAACAGTGCAATGTTGGCCGGTCTGCAAATGAATTTTGTCAATGGCTCTACCGGATTGGAGCTGGCGGGTTTCTGCAGTCCTACAGGTATTTCAAATTTCCTAATGTGCTCGTAGCTTACCACTAACCAAACTCCATTCCCCAGGCCAAGGATCTCAAGCTTCAACGTCCCAAAACACCACGGCTACCGCTATCTCTTCGCCATCGAGCTCGACCATGTCGTCCTCCCATCTGTCGCCGCTGTCGTCGGCCTCCGCCCACTGCCAGCAGTCCACCCTGAACAGCCAGAATGCCTCGTTCTATCAGTATCTGACCCCGCCGAGTCAGCACAGCGGGGGCGTAACGCCGCAGCATTTGGTCCAAACGCTGGACAGCTATCCGACGCCATCGCCGGAGTCACCCGGCCACTGGTCAAGTTCCTCGCCCCATTCGACCTCGGACTGGTCCGAGGGTGTCCAGTCGCCGGCGGCAAACATGAATGTGTACGTGACGAGCGCCCCGACCGGCGGCCACCAGGCGAACAAGGGTTCCGAGGCGATTTACATATAAGTATGTGTAACAACATCCGTTCCATGACACCATGACAAATCGAAGAAACATAAGTGCCTCGTCCCCCTCCGCTTAGCCTTTGCATGGATGTGGAGGTAAGAGAACAGATTATGCCAATGTGTCCCCCCTTCTCCGCTCCCACTCCCAGCGGTCCCTGATGTAGGGCCGGGACAAGCGGATCGTGATAGTGATAATTTATTTGATAAATTAACTAATGTTTAAGTAATTCTTGAAAAAGACTCCCCCCTCCTCTACACATAACACACACAGAGCGTGCTAAAAACAACACTGCTAAACGGGAGTGTGCGTGGCTTCTTGCGGGAATTCTTTGAATGAGTGCGTGCGTGTGAGTGTACCCGATGGACGCGCGAATATAAACGTTATAATCTACTCAAACTGTCGAGGAACTCATGCATTCCTCACCGTAAATGTAACTGGACAATTCCTTGCTTAAAACAGAATATTTTTAGTAGATTTTTTAAACGATAAAACACAGATTTTAGAAAAAAAAGACGAAATGTACAATATACTTATAAATATATTGCTATTTTAGTGAAACACTCAGTAAACGATTATTAGAGGGAGACAACCGTCAAAAGGAAACAAAAACGACGGACGCGTTTAGTAATGTTAACTTATTGATTAATAGGAGATACATAAGCAAAAGGAAAAAAAAAGATATCAAGCGCATATGAGAAATGCCCTCGAATTCACACTAGAAACACTTTTTTTCACGTAGGTTATCCCAAACTGTATAAAGTCTGTGGACAGAAACTCGAAAATATGGTCTGATTACAAGTTAGAGTACTTTTCTCTCACACGTGCTACAATTAGCAAGTAACTTTTTTTATTATCTTTAACCCTCACATGCGGAAAGAAGTAAGTTTTTTTTCGAAAGTTTACTTCCTATTTTCGATTAAATTAAAATCGAATCGAAAATGCGCCGCATTTTTCAGCTGTGTAGATGTTGTACATAGTCACCCACTTTTTTTAAACTAAGAAATTGCGAAGTTTTTATTTGAAATTTTTGTAGTATTTTATCGAGAATCTTTGATCAATGATAACACACAGAACAACGCGCAATAAAAGCGGATCATTATTTTACGACAATCTCTAGCAACTTAGTGTAGTGAAGAAAAATTCTCTCTTTTTTAAAAAAGCGCTGAAGTAACGAAAGCAGAAAGAATAATACTTGTTAATAGTTTAAGGATTCTTCTTGTTTAGTTCGCCAGTTGGAATGAATCTCAGAAAAAAAGCAAAACAATACACACAATTCACCACCAGTGAGTGACCCAATCAAAATACCATTTGCAATATACGACGACAGAACGGAACGGCTCGCGGCGCGCGCGGTGTTAACGTGGCCGCTCCAACACACTTTTCCTCATATCTGTGTGTAATGTTTCTCAAGTGATAATCCACTCGGTCAACTGCCTCTCTGTGAGAAAATCATGACAAGCATAGAATTTTGTTTTAATCCGCGAAAGAACCTTTTTTTTAGCTGTTTACCTATATTTTAACGTGCACGAGAAAGCCAACACAAGTTAGTTGCAGGAAAGAAAATGCAAAACGAACGGAAATATATAGGCGATATTTGTCTTACGATTTTAAAAAAGAGAAGAACATACAATAAAAAATGTATAAAATTTATTCGATAAAAAAATTATCCAAAGACTCGTTTATAATCCGAACAACCGTCCTTATTATAATTATGCTGAGCTGTCGAGTTTTTTGTCGAGTGATCGAGAGAATGCTACGGATGGATGCAGTTTAGCACTGCTTAGACTTGAAGACTCGTAAGAGGATGTAGCGGACCGGGTTTCCAAAGACAACCCGGAACCTACGGCTAGCTCGAAGAAGGCTAAGAAGTTAGCTTTCCCACCCGACCTCTTTTAAGCGATTGACTCGAGCGCCACCTCTTTCGAGGACCAATCGCCGCGTTCGTTGCCCAGCCTGTCACACAGGCCTAAATTGCGTCCTTTTATAAGGATCGGGGAACGATCGAGCTGTACCAATTGCAGCAAGCGAAGACTTCCAGAAGACACCCGCAGGGTATTCCAAGAAAATCATCAACGACCAAGAATCACCCTGAGAAGCACAGAAAACCTCCGCAGGGTTTTCTAATCACCGAAAATATTCAACGAACAAACCACCAGACTGGCACGACCATCTGGGAAACAAAATGCTCAGAACAATAACAAAAATCCGTAAATTAACCTCGAACACGGATCAAGTGAAATCCTAATTAAATAAAATTGACAATTACAGGATCACATTTATATTGACTTTTAACCTATAAACAATACAATGACGACAATTCAATTCAGATTCTCATGGATGGACTGTAGCTTACATGTTTTACATTTATTTGTACATGAATCTTTGCTTAAACTATGGGGACATCACATGTGTACATGGACAATAACTATACAATACCTGGGGAGTGCGGTGAGGACACAAATTTCCTCACTCACTCCTTGTAGTTTTCTGGATGCGGATTTCCGCTGGTTGGTTCTGTCCAGTGGATTCTTCGGAGGCGCGATGGTGACGGCGCAGACTTTTCTTCGACGTGTTTGCTTGTCGGGTTTCGCCAAGAGGAATTTTCCTTTTTTGCAAAGTTTGTAAATTACCGTAATTAAAATGAACCAATCATAATAACTACCTGTCGCTTCATTTCTCGCTTTAATACATAAGCGGTTCTTTGGGATGCTAGGAACAATGCTCACACTGAAATTCATTCAAATTATAATCACAAAGCACCACCTTATATAGAGAAAACTTACAAATTACGATCGCGAACAAAAAGCACAATGCTTCCGCGACGTCGGACAGTTCAATGCAAAATGGTCGAAGAACATTGTAGTCCTCAGATAAACTGCAAGGTATCTCGCGATTCAAGGCTCAAGCTCAGGCGAAGACAATTTCCCATCCCCTTGTGTGCATCTTGCCCCAACTAACCGTCCTTGAATACGACCTTCTCATTCCCCTCCCCAAACTCCATAGAAATGAAAGACAAATTTCTGCATAACTCGAGAACTAATCAAGCAAATGGAACCAAATTTGACATGTGGAGGGTTTAGGGTGCAATAAATGTTTCTATGGTGGTTAGACACTCCTCTCCCCTCTCTAAAGGTGGGCTGTCATACAAATGAAACATAAATTTCTGCATAACTCGAAAACTAATCAAGCAAATGGAGGCAAATTTGGCATGTGAAGGTTTTAGGGGACACGAAACATTTCTATGATGAATACACTGCTTCCCCCTCTCTAAGGGGGGCTACCATACAGATGACATACAAACTTCTGCATAACTTGAGAACTAATCAAGCACAATTTGGGATGTGAGGGTTTTAGGGTATGAGAAACGTTTCTATGGTGGTATGACATCCCTCCCTTTTCTGGAATGGAGAGGAGGTACCAAAAAAATATTACACATATTTCAACCAACAATATTCCAATCAAACATGACAATTGAAAATTTTCGGAAAAAGGGAAAAATTCGGAAAATTAAATTCCCACATGTTCTACAATTCTTCTAGCTATACAAAAAAAAAACGGATTGTCGAATGTGTTGATAACAGCAAAACTCGAGGAAGGAATTGTCCGATTTCGGGCTGTCTCAATTCTATAATATTTTCTGTATCAAACATTTATTCCATGTAACGGAGAACACGTTATTTGCAAGTGGTTGAAAAATCTCGACATAGAATTGTGTCTGAAAATAATCTGATATTATAATGATGAGTTTTGGTAGAAGTACTAGGAAATTTATAGTAAAAGGTAAATTCAACGGGGTCGATTAAAAGATCAATCAATGATCAGTTCTGCGATTGGACCCATGAACTTACGCTTAGTAAAAAAACGTGAATGTTTGAAGGTATTGATAGCAAAAAACAAATTTTGAGCGGGACGAAGTTTGCCGTGTCAGCTAGTAAGTATATAAATAAATAAATAAATAATTATATATACACAAAAATATTGTAAATAAATAAATTTAGAAATAAATAAACAACACTCAATAAATTCACCATTCACAATAAGTTCACCAATAATAAATAAGAAAATAAATAGTCCAAAAATATAATATTATGAAAACAGTTGTGGCAACTGTTACAAGCAGAGATGCCAACCTTCCTGATTTTTCAGGATTTCCCAGACTTTTTGGCTCGTATCCTAACATCCTGACACTCGATTTTGCCTGATTTTTCTGAAATGATCCTGATTTTTCCTGATTTTTTTAGTTTTTTATTTTATCACAATGAAAAGGATCCGTATGATGTATACCGGGATTTCTGTCGAAAAATTACTGGTTGGAAATGAGAGCAGTCAGAATAGCCTACCTAAAAAGCTCTTTGGTTCTCCCTCGTATAGTGATTGCTCTCTGTTTCGTTTATTATTTATTATTACGTAACAATATTTATTTGAATGCTTAAAAAGCGTAGTGCGTTTAATCCATCTGAAAATCCATTATGTTTTTCGTTTCACAATGCCATAAAATTAAACCGTCTACGCCAATTGAATGTATGAATGAATGAGGATATTTTTGCGAGATCTTTTTTTCTCTCTTATGTCAAGGAAATGCCTAAAAAGGACAAGCGAAAGTTTGCTGAGGTATAAAACAAAGTAATAAAAGTAATAAAACAAAAATTTTTAATAGACTGGGTACGGAAATAATGGAAAGAATATTAGCCACTTAGAATTATGTAGAAAAAAGAAGATAAAGGTTCCTTTATGTTTTCGCAGCAAATTCAGCCGCCGTTGATGATGAATGAATCGAGACGTTAATCAAGAGTAATCCTCAGTATACGTCAAATGAATTAGCAATTACAATACGGATATCTAAATCCACAAAATTTTAATTGAATGCCTTCAATGGATTTTCATCAGGCCAACGAAAAACTGCATGTCTCAATAAATTACACAATAAATTATTTTGGAAAAATGCTATATCAGCAGCTCTCAAACCAACCGGTATTACACCCTCAGATTATCACAGCTTGAAGTTTCTACAAAATTCATTCAAGGGCAAGAACTTCGAATCTTTGGACAGCATAAAAAATACCTTGAACAGTTTTCGACGAGAAAGTGAACATGATCTGGTAAAATAGAACTTTTAAGCTGTATGAAACATGGCGAAAGATTGTGGAACATAACTGTGCACATAAAATTGAATAAATGTATATCTGTCTAAAAAACTATGCCTTTGTTCTCCTAAAAATCGGCACAAACTTTCCGGACATACCAAAATAACCTATCCTGATTTATCCTGATTTTTATTTTCATTTTCCCTGATTTTTGAAAATAACAGTTGGCAACCCTGGTTACAAGGATTATCCCCCATACGTAGAAGAAGTGTTGGAAGTTTATGCTTATGCTGCGCCACTGAAGACGATTTCGAGATATCCAATGAAGGCAGACGGCAGCCGACGTTGATGTCTACTGACACGCAGGACTTGATCACGTTTACGCACAACTCCAAGAACATATAATTCGTGATGTTCCTCTTTTTCTGACGTTTCGTCAAATTACAGCGGGATACCGCAGATTATTCCTGGAGTTTCTATCCCTGACGTCGCCAATGCCAACAATTCATCTGACCTCCTCGTGTATTATCAAAACCTAGACGGACTGAACATCTCGTTAGCAAAATACGTGATTGCATGCAGTGACGACTGCTACGACATCTATGCGTTTAAGGAAACACGCTGTTCCCCGAAAGGGGTGTTCCAGGATAAAGCAAGAAAGTGTGAAAACTTTGTCAATTGTTAAGATTTTTTATCTCAGATTGATCACTTCCCGATGTCATATTTGAATTGACTTCTTCAATGAAATTATTGAACTGCAAGTACAACTCGACTTTGTCGAATGAATTAGTCCGCAATAATTGTATGCCAATATCAATCCCATATTCATTATTCCAGATTACATGGTACATTCCAGATCACCGCCGAAAGATGCGTTGAAAATCGATCAACTCGAGAATGATGCCCCGCGGAGGAACAGCGCTCGGGTATGGAATAATAATCATTATCGCAAGCTCTGAGCTAACCACGCTCGCATATAGCCTGACTCAGTTTTCCGAGATGATGTCAGTCTGCAATTGGCGGTCGCACAAGTGGTACGCGGCGGGCGTTTGGCTTAGAACAACTCCTACGCGAGCGCGAGAGAGTTAGAGCTCACAGTGCAACAGTGAACAAACCAGAAGAGGACTTTTGATAGACGCGCTCAAGACGCACAGTTTTCGTTAGTGCAGCTGCAGAGGCGGATCGTCGCTTTGCAAGTGGAGAGAAAATCTTGCCCACCATATATTTCCCGCTGTCAGCGGCTCAAACAATTGTAAGTGAAGTGAAATATGTTTATTTATCCGTGCGTACGTTTCCTCGATTTTTGATGAAGTGAAAAGTATTTTGTTAACCCGTGAGACAGCATACGTTCGACAGATGTTTATTACTTCCGAAAATAATGTTCACAGCGCAGCGCAATATTCGAATCTGATGCGCAGCTCGGAAAGGAAGTGGAAGCGTAGACTTCGATAAGGACTGTTCCAAATTCTCCCATACATAAGAATAGTGTGTGAATGAGTTCCAGTAAAACAAGCAATGTTATTAATGGTGAATAATGTTATCAGCTAAGCAGCCATGCCAGCGGTTAATTTGTTCTTATTTGTGGAATAAAAACACATCTCGAAAAAAATGAATCGTTTGCCGCGATAGTGACTACCAAAGTTCAAGGAAAAAGGAAATGTGTCTACAGGAATTAAAAAGTGCTGTTCTGACCCTAATAAGAATATTTTGATTTAAATGAGGCACATGCCGGTATCAGTTCCATTATTTTGTTTCTATCGTTTGCATACTTGGATACTTAAATTCGGCTATATTACAAAGAACAGTGACATACATTAAGAAGACGATATCAAGTTGCAGAATAAGTGGTCAGCAAATCTTATTCTTCGATAGTATGACTCGTTCCATAGTCATCTCGATACAGGATTATTTACGTCCATTTTATTAGTATTTGGTTCCAATGCTAAATATTGATTCTTAGTACGGTGTCAATTAAGTTCCTCAAACCAAATCACCAGCTGTATGGAAAATATTGTATGGGGTACTAAATAAAACATTTTGGCAGTAGTACCATATATCTATGATGAAATCGATAAGTATCTTCAAACTGTGTTTTCATCAAAAAATCTTATATATAATATATATATATATATATATATATATATATATATATATATATATATATATATATATATATATATATATATATTCTGGCATTTAGAAATTTTGAAAAAAAAAATAACTTTGAGACCCACTTCTGCTCTAATTTTTATCGTTCATATGTTTCTTTTTTCCTACAGGTGGTGTAATTTTTTCCTGAATTTTTAGGAGCATTGCGAGGCACAAAAATATATTTTTTTTGAAATCGATTGTTTTATTGTATTCGTGGTTTTCAATTGTAAGATTAAAATGTAAAAAAATTATAATAATTTAGATTTTTTTAAAGTGTTCTTCTCATTAATCCGAATGATCTTTCCACAAGGACTTTATTTTTTCTCACTCCTATGAATTTGGTCTAAATCCAATGTAAAGATAATCTCATATATTTTAAGATACGAGAAAAAAAAACTTTGTACAGCGCATTCCTCTAAATATATCGGCAAAATTTAGACATATGAAAAACAAAATTTAAATAAATATTAGAGCAGTACTGTCTCTCTGTCTCTAGATTCAAAATAAATTAATAATGCCTAAAGGGCAGAACATTTTTTTTTTGCGCAATCTTCTTAAAGGTTCAAGAAAAAATTACGCTACATGTGGAAAAAACAACACATACGAACGCATTTAAATAAATATTAGATTAAAATTGGGTCTCAAAGTAATTCTTTTTTCAAAATTTCGAAATGCCTGAAAATATTTTTTTGTACCGCGAAAAACACTCTAAAAATTCTGAAAAAAATCACATATACCTAAAATAGACGTAGGAAGAAATGTGAATACAAATTAGTACTGAATCTCAAAATCAACAAAAGTTATAATTTAATTGAAAATTAAAATAAAAACTAATTTAATTTTTTTTAGTATTTGATTTTTTGATGAAAAACTTGTTTGAAAATATTGAACAATACACCTTAGTAAGATGTACTATCAGTATTTTTTCTTATTTTTTTGTCTCAAAGCTATTGAGAATGACGTGAAAAAAACGAGGTACATTTTTCACCATAGATCATATAAGGATTTAAATATATGGCACCACTGCCGAAATGTTTTATGTACAGGGTTTTCCATTTCGGGTTTCCGAAAGTATACAGCCTTGCGTTGACAACCGTTTGACATAGCTGTCAACCAAAGCGTCATATCGTTAGTTGAATGTCTGCCATTTTACAATATGGATCGTTTTAGCGTCGCACAACGTGTTAATTTTGTTAAATTAAACTATAAAAATGATGAAAACCCGGCAAATGTTTTTCGAGCATTACGGACGGATTTTGGTCGTCATGGACAGCCTACAGAGCACACAATCGCTAATGTAGTGCGTAAATTCGAACAAACTTGATCCGTAGCGGATATTGTGAAACCTGTGCATCATCGTAATGTGCGTTCGGCCGAAAATATTGCTGCTGTTGCTGCCGGTGTGGAGGATGACCCGAATGTTTCGATTCCACGGCGTGCTCAGCAATTGGGCTTGTCAAACACATCATTGTGGCGAATTTTGCATTTGGACTTGCACCTACATCCATATAAAGTCCAACTGGTACAAAAATTAGAGCGTGGTGACCATGGAATGCGTCGGGCATACGTCGATTGGGTGAACGAACAACAGCAGCAAAATGTTGAATTTTCGCATCAAATTTTCTTCAGCGATGAGGCACATTTCGAGCTCGGTGGCTATGTGAACACCCAAAATTTCCGTATATGGGGCTCAGAAAATCCACACGTGATTGTTGAGAGGCCATTGTATCCGCCAAAAGTCACTGTTTGGTGCGCATTATGGTCTGGTGGAGTCATCGGGCCATATTTCTTTGAAAATGAGGACGGCGAGACGGTAACTGTGAATGGTGAGCGCTATGGCCGCATGTTAACCGATTTTTGTTTGCAAATTGAAGATATGGATACGGATGACGTGTGGTTTCAGCAGGACGGCGCCACGTGCCACACAACACGACCGAACATGGCTATATTGCGAACGAAATTTGAAGGACGCATAATTTCATGCGATTTGAACCCGCTAGACTTTTGACGTAGGACTACGTCTTTCATTTCTGTACTGGGGGGTAAGTTAAATGTTTCGAAAATGAAAGCGTTACGCCGGAGAACGAGATTTTGAATGTTGATAGCTCCCAAACAACTAAACGAAATGGTATGATAAACACTTTACTCGAAAGATAAAATGTCTACGCGTGATATGTTTACACGATACACGATTGATACAGATTCCGAAATTGCAGATTCATTCAAGTCGGCAATACTTTTATACCCCTATGCATTTTTACACTCCGGAATTCGTTTTGCTAATACGGTCTAAAAAAGAGGGTACAAATGCAACGCTTTGACTCGATTATTCAAGACTGCATTGAAAAATATCTTATCATGTCACCAGCTCACTGAAGTTCTACGCATACCGTTTGATGATTGGGAAAAATGTTGATAACTATTTGCTGCGATAACTACTACCATAATGCATGAATTGACTTCAATTGGTATTTGTTTGCAATTGAATTCGTAAATAGTTTCATCCATTCACTAGCATAATCAATAATTCAATCAATACACACAAAATACAGCTCTGCGCAGCGGCGATATCGTACCCAATGAGGAACATCCGAGGTGGGATTATTGCTAACTGAAGAAATACAATTGATTACTAAGCCAACGGCAGTCCTACGTCAACCTTGCGTTTATATCATAGGTATAACCCATTCATTGTTTTTTTTTTGGGGTTATGCGAAAGACCGTGTCTATGCCAACTCTCCGCAAACTCTTGAACATTTGAAAGACAACATTCGTGAAGTTATGACCGAGATACCGCCCCATATGTGCCGAAAAGTCATCGAAAATTACCTGTTCCGGATCAAGGTGTGCGAGGAAGCCCTAGGTGGACATTTGAATGATGTTGTATTTCACACATAATGGCATAAACCAAACTTTAATTTGAAATAAAAGTTTCATCGAAATTCGAATTCTAAGTGTGTTTTATTTCAATTTACTTTCGGAATTTAAAGTTGGAAAACCCTGTACAATAATTTACATACAGCTGGTGATTTGGTTTGGGGGACTTCTTACTCCCTTACCCAGTCAGAACATAAAGAGAAATATGAAAAAAATATACACTGATAAAAAATCTGGAAAATCTGGATATCAAGAAAAGCCGTAGGAACACATTTAAAAATAAATTAGAGTAGTACTGAATCTCTAAATCCAAAAAAAAAAATCAAAATTTCAATATTTCTTTAGTACTTAAATTTTTGATGATTTTTTTTGACGTAGGACTACGTCTTTCATTTCTATACCGGGGTGTAAAATCAAAGTTTCGAAAACGAAAGCGTTACGCCGGATACCGGGATTTTGAACGTTAATAGCTCCTAAACAACTGAACGAAATGGTATGATAAACACTTCATTCGAAAGATAGAATGTCTACGCGTTATATACGTGTTACTTTTTGATCCAAAAACTTGTTTCAATAGTCTTAAAGTTGCTTTCAAAACAGGCTATTGAAATCACCAATCTGTATATAAGCGAGCGCCCCTCGGAAATCCACTCAGTTATAATTGAACAGCGATTGGAGCATGTTGTCGCTGTTGTGGTGAACTCTTCACTAGAGGCGAATGAACTGTAAAGTTGAAAGCCTTTTAGAAACAAAGAGTCGAGTTGAAGCTCTTCGTTTATCTTGAAAGCGCGGATGAACGGTGTCACCAAGAGCCTGTTTGTGCACTCTAAGCCAGAAGGGAATCCATCAGGAGGAGAGTGATGCCACAAACGGTTCCCCGGGAATAGATCGGAGCAGCCGCAACACACACATATACGCGCGGAACTTTTCGTTTGGATGCCATTCAGCATCGTGAAAATTCCGGAAATATCTAATCGCCGCTGAAAAATAATCTGCCAGTTCCCTGGGAATTGAAAAATACATTCATGCGACAAAGTTTATTCGTAACAACACGAAGGAGCGCCAACTGCCTGTGGATTGAGGTACTACAAAAGCGAAAAACCCCCTGTTCGTGAGCCATGCGTTTATTTTGATTATACGTTTGTCTCGCGTTTCGCTGACGTTTCATCGTTTCCGCACACCGAACGAATGACGTCACGACGGGTATAAAGAGAGCACATCGTGGTTGACTCATTCTCTTTCCTGATCAACGACGCCTGCCGTCAACATTCTGCTCAACGACACCTGCTGTCAACCTGTTTCCGGCCGACGACACCTGCTATCAACCATCTAGTGAAAAGGCGAACATCAGCGAAGAAAAGTTGTTTGTGCAACTGACATTTAATTAGAAGAGTAAAAAAAAATTGAACCAGTGATTAAATTAGATTAAATAAAAGGAAGTGTGTTTTTGAAGTAAAAGCAAATACTGACCTGGAAATATTTGAACGTTTGGTTTCCTGATGATCTGAAATAAAAAGGGAAATAGGAGAAATATACCTACCTGCTGTTATCTGCTACCGGCTGCAAGTGATTTTTCGGAGACGTTTCGCTGGAAAGGACATCGGCCCGTCTGCTGCTTTGATGATCTACCGACAGAGTTTATTTTAATGTTTTCTATCCATGTAACACTGCGACCGAATATTTTTCAATCAAGTGCTATTAACAGGTGGTTATCGAGTTAGCATTAACCACTGGTGGGCTTCCAGTATCGAGGAAAATCTGGAAAGAACTAATCGTTGCTGAAAAATACTCTGCCAGTTCCCCTGGGAATTGAAAAATACATTGATGCGAGAGTTTATTCTAAAGTTTTCTATCCATATAACACTGCAACCAAATGCATTTGGTTTTGTGATTTTTCAATCAAGTGCAATCAACAGGTGATTATCGAGTTAGCATTAACCACTGGTGGATTTCGAGAAGAATCGAGGAGAATCCGGAAAGATGTCGTTGCTGCAAAATAATCAGCCAGTCCCCCTTGGACTTGAAAATTACATTCAAGCGGAAGAGTTTATTTTAATGTTTTCTATCCATATACAGGGTGGGCCATTTAAAGTGGAAGCATCTGGGAACCCCATAACTTTTGACAGAGATGTCAGATTAACAAATGTCATACCGCGTTGGAAGCGTCATTTCAGTACAATTTTAACCATGGAACAATACACACCTAAACAACGCGCTGAAATTGTTCAGCTGTACATTCAAAATAACTTCTCAATTGTGGCTTTTGGCAAAAAATCATAATGTCTGATGAGGCGCATTTCAACTTGAATGGAGGAGTGAATAAACAAAATTGTCGGTTTTATGCTACTGAAAACCCTCAATTCATCGAAACGCGCCCTCTTTACGACCAAAAAGTTACTGTGTGGTGTGACATTTATGCCGATAAAGTCATCGGCCCGTACTTCTTTGAAAACGAAAATGGAGCAACGGTAACCGTGAATGGGGAGCGTTATCGGACAATGATAACCGATTTTTTATTGCCATTTGTTCGTGAAAATGAATTGGACAATTACTGGTTCCAACAGGACGGCGCTACATGCCATACAGCGGCTGCCACGACCAAATTATTGCGCGAAATGTTCCTCGGAAGATTAATATCGAAAAACGGCGATTATGACTGGCCACCGAGATCACCTGATTTGAAGCCTCCTGACTTTTTTTTATGGGGATATTTAAAATCCAAAGTATACACTGGTAAACCAAGGACCCTGGCTGCGCTGAAAGACAATATCCGACAAGAAATTGCTGCCATATCGGCCGAAACATTGGGCAAAGTGATGGAAAATGCCGAAAAAAGGGCACATTTTGCGGTCAAGGCCAGAGGCGGTCATTTACGAGATATCATAATCAAAAAGTAGTTAGAACAAATCTCCTTGGACCAAAATAAATGAATTTAAAAAAAAATAAAATTCCACTTCTTTACTTTGCTATTGCAAAAACAAATCCTTCCACTTTAAATGGCCCACCCTGTAATACTTCAATTCTGTGATTTTTCAATCAAGTTCAATTAGCAGGAAAGCTTCTGAAGAGTATTCCCCATCAGTAGGATATTTTCGTTCCAATATTGGATGCATAAAACCTTGTACCTCCAACGTAACGCTCTCGTTTTCGAAGTCCCCCAAATATTTATTTATTCATTCATCCAGAATGAATTCAGATTCAACTTCAAACAAATGATCACTAAATCAACGATAGTCCTACGTCACCATTGCGGTTATACCATAGATATAACCCACTTCCTGTTTTTTATAATTTTTCTTGATATACCGTATTAAGATGCACATACAGAATTTTTTCCAAATTTTTATCTCGAAGCTTTTGAGGATGGCGTGAAATTAACGAAAAAGTAGCACTATAGATCGTATGTTTAGCCACATAGGGGTTCAAAAAAATCGCCAGAATTTCTTATTTTATATCCTATACAATATTTGCCATACAACTGGTGATTTGGTTTGGGGGCACTTTTTACTCCCTCACCCGGCCAGGCCTTTTATATTAAAAGTAAATTGCGATGAGGTTTCTTCACACCTCCTGTGGCTGGCGCGCTTTTCCTTACCACCGGTAGATTTACGAGCTGGCTGCTTGATGATGATGTTGAATTAGAGAGACTTTAAACTTTTTAGTTCATTCGTCTCTAGCCCTGAGAAAGGCCCTTGGAAAACTTTACACTACTCCTTCATTAATACGAATTAAATACGAATGAATTAATACGATTGATAGTTACTAATCAATCGCTTTATTCAACATGCACAAAATGTTATGGCTGCGGTATGATATTGAGTGTAATGCAAAGTGTCCGGATTCAAAAGCATTACTGTAAAAGAGAGTTGACTCGACTGAAAATTTTTCAGTTAGGACTGCAGGAACGAAATTAATTGGAAAAGAACAGCATAATGCATAGACGTGAGTATCAGCTTCCCCATCTCACATTCCAATAATATTAATGGGTTTCCAAGTGAGCGCGCTACATACGGATACGGATGATTTCAATAACTTGTTTTCAAAGCTATTGGAACAATTTTTCGAGTCAATAAATAGCAATCATATTGGGTTGGGGAAAAAGAAATGTCGTATATTGTCAATATATGACAACACTCAAACATATCTTGTGTTGTACTTATCGCATCGGGTCATACTATACGGCTATTTAAAGACGACAATACAAGTGTCATTTTGACAGTGTTGTGATTGTACTTTTCAGTCTCAAGTTAAAGCGCGTCAAAGATGGAGTCCAACAAGCAAGAAATTCGCCATATTTTACGTTTTTACTACCTGCGAGGTAAAACTGCAACGAAGGGGGCCGAAACAATTCGTGCAGTTTATGGACCCGACACTGTAACGATTGGCACAGCACAGCGTTGGTTTGATCTATTTCGTTCTGGTGTAGTGGCTGTCGAAGATACACCCTGTACTGGTAGGCCAATCGTCGTGGAAACCGATAAAATCGTTGAAATCATCCAAGTAGACCGGCATGTGAGCACTCGCTCGATTGCCCAGGACCATAAAACCGTTTGGAACCATTTGCAGAAGATTCCAAAAAAGCTGGACGTACACGAGTTGACGCAGAAAAATCTTTTAGACCGAATCAACGCCTGCGATGCACTGCTGAAACGGAACGAACTCGACCCATTTTTGAAGAAGATTGTGACTGGTGATGAAAAGTGGATCACGTACGACAACCTAAAGCGAAAAAAGGCGTGATGTTGCCTTCTAAGTGGCAACAAGTTTGCGAACAAAACGGCGCATATTTGACTTAAATTGGATAATTTTAAGTATGTTAAATAAAGCGTCAAATTTCGATCAGAAATACGACATTTCTTTTTTCCCAACCCTATATAACTGTTGGTCATTTTATCTTTCGTATGGAATGAATATCATACTGTTCCGTTGATACGAAGCAGAAGTATTAACGCTTAAAAAAGGAATGGATTCCTCCTTGGAATTACTCAGCAAAAATAATGCCCTTTCCCGACAATTAGAAACGACAAACGGTTGCGGCATTCGCACACAAATAATTTTATAATGCAGCTTTCATTAAAGTGATTTCTTCGATATGGGGAAATATCCACTACATCATGTCATATATTTCGTATTCTTCATTATCAAATCCATAGTCAATGGCACCCATCGGGATCGAATTATTATTGACACCACGATTTTTGCTAAATGCTCTTTCAGTTCGGCCTGCAAAAACTTTTCTGTACTCTAATCCATAAATCTGGTGTCCCTGAAAAGGGCTGTTGATTATATGCTAAAGTAATAGCACGATCCTCGAATACGATGGGCCAGCTAGATGTCCTCGGGCAGGATGTGACGCGTCTTGCGTGGATAGCACACAAATTGGTATCTTCGAATAGGCCTCCAGCAGTGCCATAACCGCGGAACTTTGGAAGCGCAAGTCGGTTTTGAAGTCCTGGGCAATTCCACGAACCAAACGCTGCAAAGGTAGCTTGCGGATCAGCAATTCGGACGACTTCTGATAGCGGCGAATTTCACGCAAAGCGACGGTTCCCGGTCGGTAGCGATGTGGTTTTTTCACACTTCCTGCCGCTGGTGCGCTTTTCCGAGCTGCTTTCGTGGTGCCTTATCACCGGTAGATTTACGAGCTGTCTGCTTGGTCCCAATGAAACTACGGTGCGAGAGTGGAGGAAGAAATGAACTAAAGCAAAAAAAGCGTCATGTTTTATAGCCATCCGTTCGGTTCAACTGCAGAAAAGAAATGAAATTGGAAAAGAAGACCATAATGCATAGACGTCTGAGTGCGACCGTCCTCATCTCACATCGCCGCATCAACTGAATGGATTTCCAGAGCGGATGCGAGTTTATATACGGTTTCAACAACCTGTTTTCTAAGCAATTTTGAAGCTTTTGAAACAAGTTTTCGGGTCAATAATTAACAATCATATAACTCATGGCCATTTTGTCTTTCGAATGAAATGATTATCGTACCACTTTGTCATCCGTAAAATATGTATTCACGTTCAAAACCTTGCAGTCCAGCGTCACTCTTCTGTTTTCGAAACTTTGAACTTACACCTCGGTACAGAAATGAAACATGTAGTCCTACGTCAAAAAAAAATCAGAATGGAGTAGCGACGGAGAAAGGACAATTTTACCTAAAATTGCTCGCGAACAAAACAAGTTGCAAAAACATGTCATAGCCTCAGTAGAAACAAATATAAATGAATACGATGACATCATGTGTATCTAAACGCCAAACAACAGATGGACAAACTATCAAACTGCAAAACCCTGGATGATTTTGATTCAATATTTCAGAACAGTTTGACGATTTGTTTTCGACCTTCACTTTTTCTCATTCAACAGTACCTAATAAATGAAACGATTGACGTTCTCAATATCAATCGTAAAACGGTGTCCAAATTAAATCAAACCGCAATAATAAGTCGGGCTCACGATTAATTTCTAACATTTTTTGCGCCAAAGAAATACAAATTCAAAAATATTATTTTGAAAAAACCCGCGAGCTGACGGGTCGAAAAGAGAGAGAGGGAAATGAATTCTCCGACCTTGGCGATTGATGTGATCCGCTTCCAGAATGTGCCTGTGTGTTTACATTTCACAGAAATTGACGGCGCATCGGCTTGCATCCGGTAGTTCATGTTTGCGTCGTTAGAGGTTTAGAATCAACACGCTATTGGTGATGGGTTGGGCACAATGCGTCGGAGGGAACCATCTCTTGTTTGTTTCTTTTTTCTAAGAAGTATAAGAAAGAAAACGCGACGTAGTTGCTCAAGTTCATTGGCATTTATACAATGTGGTATTTATAAAATTTGATTTTTTTATTATCTATATACAAATTTTATATTTACAAATTGAAAAAAAACTGTGTTAACACAAAAAAAAGTCCTCAATAAAATTAGATTTTACGAACTAGTCATGCGTATGTATCGCATTAACTTAAACAAATTGGTTTCTTCTGTTCCATCGTAAGATAGACTATGTCCTTTGTTCTGGAATTATGTGTATTTAATGTTATGTATATTATTTTCGTTTTATTATCTTTACAGTCAATAAGAATATGCCTTCTTCAAAAAATATCTCCGCATTCCTTACTAAAGAGATATTAACACTAAACCTACCGATGTTTCATGTATACCTATTCCTACCACAGCGGGTCAAGTGACCCTTTCTGAATAGTTAGTGAACAATGACTCGAATAGTTCCGTCGAGAAACGTGGCATCCCATATTTCCCCTGTATATTTCGACATTTTAGGATAGAAGTTATTAGCAAAATAATGAAACTACAATTTTGGACACGCAGTATAGCACTGTAGCTTGGAATGGTTACTGTTAGATCGCTTGGATAGTCAGCAATACAATTAATTCATTATTCATTCACAAATACAACAAAATATCTGATGCAATAACAAAAATGTGCAATGTAATGGTTTTGTATCACAACCACACATACAAATCTTTCTGATATCATATGAATGTTTGCACGGGTCAAATGACCCGTTGCGGTAGTTAGGGCAGATTACATACATTTCTCAGTAAATAAAAATAACAAGAGAGGAGCAAACACTGAAAAGTACGTCCGATGTATGTTTTAAGAAAAGTAGTGTAGGCAAATTATGTTGTGACAATGTAATTTGCAAGATCATTCTGACTAAAAGATTAAAATGGGTCATTTGACCCCTCGTGGAAGGTTTAGTGTTAATATTGACGCGTAATTCTTCTATGTACTATCAGACGGCGATAACCGTTCTTCCCAAGCCAACACTGCACACGGTTTGGCTGTTTTCTGAAAGATTTTTTTTTTATTATACTTCGTGCTTCTCCAACGCATCCGGAAGGAAAGTCTAAATCTTTGTTATTATCAAATTTAGTCGATCTAAACTTGATACATTTCATTTAATCGTGAATTCAAGAAACCTAAACCCTCTCCATTTCGTAGGGGTACACGTGAATAATGATGCCACTTTTTCTATTTATCTTTAACTGAACTACTAGAAGCAGCTGAATACAACTGAAGTCATTGAGAGAAGGTCTTATTTCCGATGCTTGTCTTGCCTCTTCTTTGACACTTCAGGAAAACAATTTGTCTTTCACTTTCTTCGAATTCGAACGTTTCGGAAAATGTAAGTGTGAATATCAGAATGCAACTCTCATGTGAAATGATCTCTATTCATTTACTTCCGGAATTCTTCTTGAATGGCACTAACGTTCCAGAAAAACTGCGCACCCTCAACGTGGTATTACTTGCGTCATTTTTATTAGTACTAGATTGAGATTTCTATGCCAAATAAGACACATTGGATGTATTCCGATTGGCAAGTTTCAGAATATGCCAGATATGATAACATTTTGTAAACTAGTAAATTGTCGTGAAATATTTAATTTAGTAAAATATTGATATTGAAAAACAACCGAAAATCTGTATTGAAAGAACGATAAATGAACATTTTTCTCATCGGCATTTAGTTACTTTTGACGTAGGATTACGTCATTCGGGAACATATTGGGGTACAAATTGAATGTCGAAAATCGAGCACATCGTAAAAATTGTCCAATTTTAAACACTTATTGCTCAGTCATTTCATGATGGGTTGATGTGATTTTTGCGTCTATCGATTTCGACACTCCATAACAATTTTTTACATAGAATAAAATAATATATTTCATAGTTAGTACTATTGAACAATTGAAAAATCTCAACCCCTATCCTAACGGAAATACCCACTTCTGATTGGTCGAAATTGACGACACAAACGGCGGCTCATGTACTTACAATTATTGGTCAGTTATTTCCTGATGGATTTAAGGAGATATTTGCATCAATCGATCTGAGCACTCCATAACAATTCATCACAATGAATAAAATAATATATTATATGAAACCAACTATCAAACAATCGAAAAATCTCCAAACGGAAATACCCTAAATTGAAGGTACTGAGAAATCTGCATTGCAAATACATCAAAGTAGGGGGAACTTTTGCTCCCGCCGAAATGTGTTCCCAAACACAGACTTCGAAATCAAGGAGCCTGGTGAAATCGGAATTGCAAATACGGAGACGAATGAATTGTTAGATTTAAAGTCTCCGTAAACAAAGAAAAAGAAGAAGAAGAATTGCAAATATATGCAGGGGCATTTTTATATTGCAAGTAACATGAGTGATACGATTAATACTAGCAAATAGAATTTTCATTTGGAACTTTAATGTTGGTTGCTTCGTAAAATTTCATGTCAATGACCGATCATGCATTGTGAAACATTTAGCACATGTGTAGGTGTAAAATTGTATAAGGTAGCGATTGTGTCAAAACGACTTGAAATATGAAACGATTTACTTGAATTTTCATAAATAAAAACGAATGTGTGTTTCCGCTTGAGAACGGATCAGCCGGTTTAAGCTATCTGTTTTGTTGTGTCCATTTTCACCCAAGGAAAGTTTATGCGGTGAGAAAAAAATGGAAAAGTGAAAGAATATTCGAAAAAGTTTCCAATATCCTCTACATATTGTAGAGTAGGTGCTGTTAGTCCGATTGAAAGTCGTATTGAGGCATATAGCATCGTGTTCCGTTGGGTTTGAAGTGAAGATAAACACTCAGAAAGTAAAAATTATAAAAAAAATTACCTTTTCCATTTCAAACATGTTTTCTCTATAATAAAGTGAATTGTTTTTTCTGGTGAAAAAAAAGATAATTGTTTTCGATATTGATGATTATCTTATATTATAATGGTGAGTTTTTTTTTCTTCATTATGTCATCCATACATAACACAGGAGCCATCTCTCTCATCCAGGGCCCCAGAGGGCGGCATTCACCATGTCTCATTCCACTTCGACATCTTCTATCGTGATATGCACCATCCAACGACTATCACCATCTTTTTGTCATCATCACTCGGTTGTAAACACAGGTGGAGTGAACAAACAATACCCAAGAACCAAACAAAAAGAGTTTAGCAATGTAATGCTACAAACATATCCAAAATCAGCATGCAACAGACAGATAGCCTAACGGAATCCTACTTCAACTATGCGGTAGTGTCTCGGACACAACCCTCCTGTGACTTTTTTTTGAAATGAAAGTCGGGGTATTTTTCTTCCGACTGAAAAGTCTTTGCCCAATACAGACTTCATGGAATCCATGGAGCGTGGGGAAATTTACATTGCAAATTCATGCAAATCGGGGGCATTTTTGTTCCGACTGGAATGTGTTTCCCCAACACAGGCTTCTAAACCAAGGTGTCTGGGGAAATCGGCATTGCAATACAGTAGAACCCCGATTATCCGCGAAATAGTCTGTCTAGGTTACCGCGAATAACGAAAATCGCGGATATCGCAATATACGACTAAAAATGAGGTGTAAACACGAAATAAAAATATTTAGACATGAAAACTATGTTTTATCGACACAGTAAGCATTAAGGTGACGGTGGAAGCTAGCCATTGTAGTAGTATAGGTAAACCCGCGTGTAAAAATGGGGTAATAGTGTTTGTGAGAGAAGAGCAAAACACACGTAAATAGATCAATTCACTTATCAGACTGTGTGGCGCTTCATTGACACGGGTCTTTGAATACATTTGAAAGAAATAACAATTCAATACTCAAATAAAATGTATGCACGATATGTTCCGATGAACAATTGCAGATATAAATATATATAGAAGGTGCATTTGCATATGAAATACAATTCTGATTATACGCGAGTGTAACATGAGCAAATTTATAACACATGCGAATTGGGGCTCTTTCGGTATTAACAAGATCTTCCGCATAGTAACTCGATGTTGATAATTCCTTAATATTTTCCTTCGTTGATCGTATTGTTTCACACATTCACTTTGAAGAGCCTTAACCTTTCTCTTCGTTGGCCGAGGCATTTTGATTGAATGTAATACTTTTCCGTTTACTATTTTTGAAAGCATAGGCAGCCGTGTTAGTGTTCCAAGCTCTGCAATACAATTTTCTTACCCAATATTAAAGTTGCTAAAACTTACATTATAGATTGATATCAACACAATTTTATTCTATTTATTTTCATGACATGAAACGCAATGACTCAGGAATAACATTTTATTGAGTGGTTTTTATAGCTGTTTCAATGATGTTGTCTGGCATCAGTGTCGAAAAAATAACGATGCTCTCACCAATACAAACAAAACCATTGCCGAAGATTGAAAAATGAAAATTTAACTTTCAGAGCATTTGTTCGAGTTTTCCGACGTTTTTCACTATACAGTGCGACAGTAGATGATAATTTAACATCTTGTGAGTAATCGATTAGAGTTTGGTTGATATTACTTGATGGGAAGTGTGCGAAAACGATAATTTTCTTCACACTGTTTTGCAAAATTATTGATTTTCGGGCGAGGGGTGAGGGAGAGAGATGAAAGAAATGAGCGCCATTGTGGCAGCCATTTGTTCTGTCCATTTGTGTGCTTTCCCGAACAGAGCTGTCAATAACGAGCAACTTTTCGACGAGCAACGAAGGAGAAATCGTAAGATGTAAAGATGTCTCCGTGAACAAAGGAAAAGAAGAAGAACGAAGGGGAATATTTGCCTAGAGTATGTACAGTGAATCTCGCTGATGCAAACTTTCATTCTTCGTGAGGAAATCGACTGAACGACATCGTTGCTGGGCGAGCTGGACGGCGAGGGATCGAATGCCTTTCTCAGGGCAATGGGGTGGGGTAATATTATGGATAAAGTAAAGTTTCAAGGGCCTTTTTGAAGGTTAGAGACGGATGAACTGAAGGAGTTTAAAGTCTCACGCAAGGAAGGAAGGCAAACTTTCTGTATCGTTTTGCATTCAAAGCAATGAATATCGCTTGTTCTTCCTTGTTTTGCGTCATCACATGTCTTCGTTTCGGATTGAGCTGTGGACGCGACCAAATTACTTACTCGCTGATGTCTCTGGCATTGCAATCATAGCATCAAACTGACGCCATTGCATTAAGGTTCTGAGCTACACAATTGTGTGGGGAATCATCAAGCCAGGCTATCGTCAGCTCACCAAGAAAATAAACATTCTGGAATTTTATCAGTGATTTGGTTTCGCATGACGTTGGGAAAACTCTCTCCACAAAGGATGACAGCTAAGCTAATCTAGACTGGCAATATTAACAGAAAGGGCTTCTGTTGAGAAGAGCACAAATTGGAGATAAGTGAGTGTATATTCAGTTGCTTCAAGCCATCGATATATGGATATTTGTGTGCGTACGTTCGTGCTTCATAACCCGTACGTAAAAATAGTGGATCTTCGCTACGCTGAAACCCCATTTGTATCTGCTCCCGTGTGCATTGGCCCTGTAACGATGCAACAATCGCCTAATTTTTTATGCTTTGATTGACGATTGTTTTGTGTTGCAAATTATGCAGCCCTAATGATAAATATAAACAAGGAGGGGAGATAGCGAGAGGGAAATATTTACGCTAGGGTATTAGTAATGAATCACTGCTGAGGCAAATATTCAGCCTTTTTCCAAGCAATTAAGGTGAAGGTGGAAGCTATCCATTGTAGTAGTATAGGTAAAACCACGTGTAAAAATGGGGTAATAGTGTTTGTGAGAGAAGAGCAAAGCACATGTAAATAGATCAATTCACTTATCAGACTGTGTGGCGCTTCATTGACACGAGTCTTTGAATACATTTGAAAAAAAATAACAATTCAATACTGAAGTTAAATGTATGAACGATATGTTCCGATGAACCAAGTCAATTGCAAACATAAATATATAGAAGGGGTATTTTTGCATATGAAGTAAAATTCTGATTATACGCGAGCGTAACATGTGCAAATTTATAACACATGCGAATTGGGGCTCTTTTGATATTAACAAGTTCTACCGCATAGTAACTCGATGCTGATAATTCCTCAATATTTTCCTTCGTTGGTCGTATTGTTTTCACATATTCACGTTGGAGAACCTTAACCCTTCTCTTCGTTGGCTGAGACATTTTTAATGAATGTAATACTTTTCCGTTTATTGTTTTTGAAAGCATAGGCAGCCGTGGCAGTGTTCCGAGCTCTGCAATACAATTTTCTTACCCAATGTTAAAGTTGCTAAAACTTACATTATAGACCCATTAAACGTAAAAATAATGATTGTATTGATATCAACACTATTTTATTCTATTGATTTTCATGACATGAAAGGCTATGACTCAGGAATAACATTTTATTGAGTGGTTTTGATAGCCTTTTTCGATGATGTTGTCTGGCATCAGTGTCAAAAAAATAACGATGCTTTCACCAACACAAACAAAACCATTGCCGAAGATTGAAAAATGAAAATTTAACTTTCAGAGCACTTGCTCGCGTTTTCCGACGTTTTTCACTATACAGTGCGACAGCAGATGAAAATTTGATATCTTGTGAGTAATCGATTAAATTTTGGTTGATATTACTCCATGGGAAGTGTGCGAAAACGATAATTTTCTTCACACTGTTTCGCGAAATTATTGATTTTCGGGCGAGGGGTGAGGGACGGAGATGAAAGAAATGAGCGCCATTGTGGCAGCCATTTGTGGCTAGCTTCCACCTTCACCTTAACATTGTTTGTTTTCTGTCATCATTCATTTAGTCACCAAGAATGTAAAAGCCGTTGTGGAATTTTGTATGTGATTTGGTTTCGCTTGCCAGTAGCAAAACTTTCTCCACTAATGATGACAGCTGCGCTTATCTCGAGCATGTATTGTTCTGCGAGCACAAGAATGAATCATCAAACAATTATCGTCAAATGATTGTACATAAAATGAACATTTCAGGGCGACCAAACCGGTAGAATGGTTATTTAAAAACTTTTGTAGTATTATAAAATAATATCCGCAGTTATAAACCAGCGACTTGAAATCAACCACATCGTAGTTCTACGTCAACAATGCGGTCGTGTCTTGAATACAACTGCCGTATTTGCGAGATAGTGATGCAAGCGCCAAAATTGATATTTTACTTTTTTTGTTATAAATCGATAAAGAATATCAAATCCTTTCAAATGACTGCGAAATTTAACAGAAATCAGAAAAAATGACCCCGCAAAAGCTTGAAAACGGAGTGGCGTAAGCGCCATTTCCACTGTGATGTGGCGCAAGCGCCGTCTTCCTTATGATGGACGTATTTTGATTATGATGCGATGTGATTTTTTATCTGTTCTGATGGTTTTGATAGAATAAACGAGCAGGGACAGCAAATTCACATAACAACATCTTCCGTAATGGACGTTTAGCATAATGAGAGTCACATACGTCCTGTCTTTAAAAAAACCCCTTCTCCGAAAAGCTCGATATGTCAAGCATTATAATCGAAAACAGTTGATCCCCATGCAGTACTACATTTATAATAGCAATTTTGTTTTGGAACTACAAATCATGTACTTAGAAGCACTGTTTAAAAGTCTCGTCAAATATTTGAATTCATAAAATCAAACTCATCTTAAAAGGAAAAAATATATATAGATTGAAGTGTATTGCTGTTCTCGCATATTGCACATAACGTGATAGTGTCTTTTATCTTCAGAAATCAAGGGTCAAAGCTTCTTGGCGATATTTACTTACCTCACCAGCTCAGTTTATCTTTCGGATGAATTGAAGCTAAGTGTTGATTGAAGGGTAAATGTCGGATTTGGTGAACGGCTGCACTCTTCTAAATTCTACATCGAAACGCATCTTATAACAAAAATCAAAACATCCTCGCGTAAATTGTTTTTTCTTTATATCGGATAGTTTCAGACGGCATCATCTTATTTAACACGGATGTTTTCCATTGCATTTTGGATTGGAAAAAAAACGGTGCTGTCCATATTTGCTATAATCGGGCTCTCAACTGCGATAACCTGCTCAACGCATGCTACAAAGTCCAAAAATGTGTAGAACTCTTCTCCCTGATGCTCCCTCATGATCCGCACAACGGCGGCATTTTGGAGAAAATAATTGGAAACAGATGTTCGCATACTTTGATGAACGAACGCCAATCGGTTGTGGAAATAGCGATTTTGATTTGCTGTTTCCACAACAAACTGGCGTTGGTAACATAGTTTAAATAAAACTGCATTATTTTAAGAATCAAGCCGATGGCAATGAATTTCCATCTAGTGTACACATTTTGTACAGATCAGATTTTCGTAATACACGCGTATGGTGATTATACATGCAATTTTAAGAATCCTCGAACTGAAAATTTTCCCCTCTGTCGCTTGCGTCACTTTGCGAGATTACGGCAGACAACCTCCTATATTTTTTTTTAAATATTTGAATCATAGCATCGCGATTTGCTGAGATCATGATTGACGTGAGCTCCGTGAGCTAGTTTATATCAATCGGCAGATCGCAGTTCGTAGGCACAAAATCCACAATTTTTGACAACAAAAATATTTGTGGCCGCGTGAAATCTCTGATGTCGACAGTTGTCGAACATATAAAAAGTCACAGGAGGGTTGTGTCCGAGACACTACCGCATAGTTGAAGTAGGATTCCGTTAGGCTATCTGTCTGTTGCATGCTGATTTTGGATATGTTTGTAGCATTACATTGCTAAACTCTTTTTGTTTGGTTCTTGGGTATTGTTTGTTCACTCCACCTGTGTTTACAACAGAGTGATGATGACAAAAAGATGGTGATAGTCGTTGGATGGTGCATATCACGATAGAAGATGTCGAAGTGGAATGAGACATGGTGAAAGCCGCCCTCTGGGGCCCTGGATGAGAGAGATGGCTCCTGTGTTATGTATGGATGACATAAAGAAGAAAAAAAAACTCACCATTATAATATAGGATAATCATCAATATCGAACACAATTATCTTTTTTTTCACCAGAAAAAACAATTCACTTTATTATAGAAAAAAACATGTTTGAAATGGAAAAGGTAATTTCTTTTATAATTTTTACTTTCTGAGTGTTTATTTTCACTTCAAACCCAACGGAACACGATGCTATATGCCTCAATACGACTTTCAATCGGACTAACAGCACCTACTCTACAATATGTAGAGGATATTGGAAACTTTTTCGAATATTCTTTCACTTTTCCATTTTTTTCTCACCGCATAAACTTTCCTTGGGTGAAAATGGACACAACAAAACAGATAGCTTAAACCGGCTGATCCGTTCTCAAGCGGAAACACACATTCGTTTTTATTTATGAAAATTCAAGTAAATCGTTTCATATTTCAAGTCGTTTTAACACAATCGCTACCTTATACAATTTTACACCTACACATGTGCTAAATGTTTCACAATGCATGATCGGTCATTGACATGAAATTTTACGAAGCAACCAACATTAAAGTTCCAAATGAAAATTCTATTTGCTAGTATTAATCGTATCACTCATGTTACTTACAATATAAAAATGCCCCTGCATATATTTGCAATTCTTCTTCTTCTTTTTCTTTGTTTACGGAGACTTTAAATCTAACAATTCATTCGTCTCCGTATTTGCAATTCCGATTTCACCAGGCTCCTTGATTTCGAAGTCTGTGGTTGGGAACACATTTCGGCGGGAGCAAAAGTTCCCCCTACTTTGATGTATTTGCAATGCAGATTTCTCAGTACCTTCAATTTAGGGTATTTCAGTTTGGAGATTTTTCGATTGTTGAAAACGCTTGAAAACGGAGTGGCGTAAGCGCCATTTCCACTGTGATGTATAATATATTATTTTATTCATTGTGATGAATTGTTATGGAGTGCTCAGATCGATTGATGCAAATATCTCCTTAAATCCATCAGGAAATAACTGACCAATAATTGTAAGTACATGAGCCGCCGTTTGTGTCGTCAATTTCGACCAATCAGAAGTGGGTATTTCCGTTAGGATAGGGGTTGAGATTTTTCAATTGTTCAATAGTACTAACAATGAAATATATTATTTTATTCTATGTAAAAAATTGTTATGGAGTGTCGAAATCGATAGACGCAAAAATCACATCAATCCATCATGAAATGACTGAGCAATAAGTGTTTAAAATTGGACAATTTTTACGATGTGCTCGATTTTCGACATTCAATTTGTACCCCAATATGTTCCCGAAAGACGTAATCCTACGTCAAAAATGATCGATCGTCATTTAACCTGTATAATTATCAAGTGTGAATTCTGGTTTCATATTTATCCACCTGGTATTTACGTGGATACGAACGGTTATTCCGTTATTCCTGTATTTACTTCGTAAATTATGTAGACTACATTTTGGTGATTGAGCTTCTTCGTCGAAAGAGCTCAAGACTTATCAACTTCTAGATACCAAAAGAAACACTACAACGTGTAATTCAGCAGAATTTTACCTCTGTATTTGGTTTCTAATAAAAGCAATATATTTCTTGTGAAAACTTCTAGAATTTTTTATGCAAAACAACTCCTATATCAATCTCGTATGATACGTATCTATTTTTTTGATTCCAAGAAAATTTACAATATTATCGCAAAATAACCTCGAGTTGGAGTGCATACATTCTGATGATCCATCACACTCACTCCCCGGTATTAGTACTTTCAATGCACTGAAATCGCATTCTCTTGATTTAGCTCGAGACTTATGCCTGTGTTCAGCATATTTCCGCATCAACGCCATCGTCATATCATACGCCAAAGGCAACACGCCCGCGCAATTAAAGTTATGTGAGCCAAACGATGATAGTTTTAATAAATTTTAATTGAAAACGCAGTGCCAACCATATGAGGGTATGGATGTACTTGTTTTGCTCTATTTTCCGCGCGATATTATTCATTCAATGCGGCATGAATATCTGTGCGTGTCAAAGCGCACTCATCAAAACAACACAATACTCTTGCTGCATCTGGAACTGGGACAGGATGTTCGCGATAAACATTAAATGGGCTAATGTTGATATCTTTGCCAGACTGCTTAACCCCAACTAATGCTCGCCATCCACTTGGTTCTTTATCACAAATATAATAACACTATCACAAATCTGGTACACTAATTAGCTCTTCTTGCGATTTCAATTGTAGACGCTAGATAATCCACAACTCGAGGGGCGAGTAATCGCTTGCGACTGCAAACCATGAGGCGATTCGCTCTGACGACCCTGTCGTTGACTCTTCTGCTGGCGTCGTGTCTAGTGGCCGTCGCCGAGCAAGAGGACGATCTGTTGGACGATAGCGCCAGTGAGGATTTCGACGAGGAAGACGAGGATCTGTTGCGCCAGATCGAGGCTCGCCACGTGCAGCGCGAGTTCGAGAAGGAGGACCAAATGGCTCGCGAGCTGGCGGCCAAGATTGCCGCCGAGCACTATAACTTCCCGGAGGACATTGAAAATGCACCCCGGTTGGTGGATCCGTGCAAGGGTTCCCGCTGCGGATCGGGACGAATCTGTCAGGCCAATGGCAACAAAGCCGAATGTGTTTGCATTCCCGAGTGCCCCGAGGAGTCCGACAGCAGGAGGAAAGTTTGTACGAACTTCAACGAGACGTGGGAGTCAGCTTGCGAGGTGCACCGGCAGCGATGTCTGTGCAACACGGATGATCCGCGATGCCGCGGCGAGGAGGTGAAGCATGTCCACATTGACTACTACGGAAACTGCAGAAGCATGCCGGTAAGTTTGAGACGAAGTGACCAAGTGAAGCGTTTCTAGGAATATCATTTTTTCCAGGACTGTTCCGAGAATGATTTGGCGGACTTCCCACGTCGCATGCGTGACTGGTTGTTCAACGTGATGCGTGATTTAGCCGCCCGCAATGAATTGCCCGAGGCCTACATGGAGCTGGAAACCGAGGCCGAGGCGAACATTACGAAACGCTGGACAAATGCTGCCATCTGGAAGTGGTGCGATTTGGATGGTCATCCTAACGACAACTCGGTCTCGCTTCACGAGCTGTTCCCCATTCGGGCTCCTCTGATGGCGCTGGAGCACTGCATCGCACCGTTCCTGGAGAGCTGCGATCCCAACAATGACCACAGGATTACCCTGCAAGAGTGGGGTAAATGTTTGGAGCTGGAAGAGGTATTAGAAGTGCAGTACTCGCAGATACAGATCATGCAACCCCATGGCATTCTAACGTTCTTTTCTCTATTTGCAGGATGACCTCACCGATCGTTGTGCCAAGATCAACAAGGAGGATGAGCTCGAAAAAATTGAACTCATGATGGCGGATGCCTCTTAGAGCATAAAGAATGTTAAGGTGGTCGAATCAACAAATACTCGCTTCATGCTCTTTTTCGTTGTAAAAATAATAAATATTCAACAGAGTATAAGAAAAACAATTTAAAGTTACGCTAGATCAAGCTGGATCCGGCATCATGTGAAGCCTATTGTTTATTAGGTGTACCATTAAGGATGAACTGCCGGATAAATTAGAATCACTAATTGCCATATTTTGAGCTTCCAGTAACAAATATTGACATAAATATTATTTTAGAAAATAAAACCGGTAACTCTGCTTTAGGCATTCGTATCGACTTTCTTCCGCTCTCAAATAGAGAATTCTCTTTCAATCAGATGAACTTTGCATTCAGAACGTTATGTTTATTGCATATTTTTTCCGTAACGTTGAAAATAAGGGTTTTTGGAAAGATCAGCCTCGCAAGAACAATAAACAAGCTGACCATAATATGTCGCCAATTGTTTCCTTAGTATCAATGCACATAATGAACTGAGTGTCCATTTCGAAACTTGGATGCGAATAGTCTGCACAACAGCAAAGCAACAACTGATAATAATAGTGCCTTCTTCCTCAGCGGTTCCAAATTCGGTTCCAAATTCAAGTTGAAAGTTGTAGGGGATAAAATGAAAATGTAGGCACTGAACAAGTAGGAAAAAATCAAAGATTTCGAATACTCATAATTTGAACAACAGAGAAATTGGCGATCTAACGTACAAATCTACACCTAGGCGGCGCTGCGGTGAAAGTGATGATGGTTTTAAATTTTACCATGTGAGCTTATGGAAGGTTTGTAGTTGTTTCCATAAATTACAATCTTATAATCATAAAAGATTATTTGATTGCGATGAGTTTGTGAGAAATTTAATTCTGCGCAATTTTATATATAACATGTTATTTATTTACCTCTTTCAGTAGCTAACTATAAAAATGTTGACAATAGTTGAATTACAGAAGGAAATTCGAGAGCACAATCAAACGCAAGTAGAAAAATGCACGATTCCTGCATGTGAGAACTACCTTGGAAAGTTCGGAAGTAAAATATACGTGATTTGTTTTTGAGTTTTAGGTTACATTAGCATCATTTTCTTAGTTCAAAAACAAAATCCAGATGTCTCACCGATCGTTTACGTTTTGCGTTAGATCGCCAATATAATGGGCCTGATTCTCGAATACACTTCACGGTGGAAACGAAATAAACGGCACGCCATTGAACTACGTTTTACGAGTTAGTGAAGTGTCGAAGATAATGATGAGTTTTCAGGCAGAATGAGCACTTTTCAAATAAAAAAATCATGAATGAAAATTAACTTCTTCGTATCGAACTGGTATTCAATGTGAGTGGAAAACTTTGTTTTCTTCATGTGATATAATAATCTCATACAAAAATTTAATCTGAAGATAATTTGATATTATAATGATACATTTAGTGGGAAACTAATCTCGCATCCAGATGTCGACACCGTACCGTTGTCATCGCGAATGCGTTTCATACCGTTTCCCTCGTGAAATGTATTCGTAGTGTATTCGAGAATCAGGCCCTACATTAACGGGTTTGAGACCCAAATAATCGTCCCTAATTAAAAGTCGCCACCAGACGTCAACACTGTACCACTGTTATCGCGACTAGCGTTGAATGAAATTTATAGCAACGTGAAAATTTATAGCTAACCCATTACACAAACTAGTCAAGTTGCACAGTAGCGCCATCTGTGTAATTTTAGCGCACAAACGTTGCTTATTTCGATTATTCTGCCTCAGGGAGCTCAAGAAACGGAATGGAGCTATTAAATTGCCTTAATGTGGTACCGTCGAATGGAGATACTTCGTACCAGCTGAATCATTCTTTCCGCTTTAGTTTTTGCCCATATTTTAAATTTCAATTTTGCCCATATTTTAAATTTCATGTTCAAATTGTTTTTTTTGTCACAAGAAAATTAAGGACGGTCATTTTTACCATATTGAATTGTTGAAAAATTATGTTTGTTGATCTTTTTATTGGTTGAGAAATGGTGTTCGAAGGCAAATAATTCATGAAGATAAACGGTCTCATCCTGCGGTTCATAGTTTTCTGGATAAAGTTGGAGTTGAATTCTCCGTACTTTTATATCTTTAGCATTCGGACCTCTAGGTCTACAAGGTCCAATTAATACAAGAATAAAAGCAGACCGACTACCAGCAGTACTGTGCGTTCTCGAATTGGGAGGTCAAATTTCCATATTGATTGCTACCTAGATATTTCCATGTTCTTGATGGATCTATCTTCATTACCAACGGGAAGACTTCACGGGCCATACAAGTCGGGAAAGAAGCGAGCTGTGGCGCACGATGTTTTCTGGCCAAGTACATTTTTCACGTTTTGGAGACTTTAATTGAACGCCCAGATTCTACGATTTAACACCGAGTTGTCACCAATTGTGCTGTGTTATATTGAGAGAAATAATTTATATCTTAATTATAACCCAAATCAATATGATTTACCGAAAAATGAATCAAATTTGAGATTGCCTTGTATGAATAGCTCATCCAAGCAGAAAAGATAATTCATCTCTTGGAAAACACAGTCTTTTTTTCAACCGGGATCATGAACTCCAAACAACGAACCTGATAGGTTGACCTCGGTCCGACCATAAACCGGATCTTTGCGTTTCGCTGTCGCTACGCGTCACAGGAAATAAAAGCCACCCAGCAGGGGGGGATGACAAGCACCGGTCTGAAACTTGTTGTAATCGCGTGGAAATGGGAAAAATTTCTACCGGATGAATGCCGTTGCCGCTGCGACGAAATTCATTACTGCTTAAAACTCTCGCCCGGCGGACGAAAGTGCTATCAAGAAGACAGACCGGCGATACAGCGGGAAGGACATTCGGTAATGTATTTTTTTCCTCTGCAACGCTGGTTTGGGTACAGTGTGGCACGCGCGAAAGTAAATTTCCATATTATAGAAGGGTTGAAAGTTTGTATTAATGTTATTCAATATTTCAAAATAATTTAAGAAAGTGTAGACACATCTTTCTATTTATGAGGTCCTAAGCGATTTTTCGGGCTATCAGTGTAACTAAATTGGTATGCTGGATAAACATTTCTCAGGCGATAGGAACTCCCAGCGCAGTGAGTTCACATCTCGAATGTGGGATGAAGACGGATGGAAAAAATAATATTTAAAATTGTTCGGACCACCGCTGGCTGTTGACGGAACTATGGGGATGCTGATGACGCTGATAAGGGAGCGATGTGGCAATGATCTTGGTTTGGACAATGTTGGACCACAAAACACTTGAAGCAAAAAACGAAAAGGAACACTTGTTCGATTATATTTTGTCGAAAGTTTCGGTTTTCCATTGCCCATGATCTATTCCATATTACAGTTCCAACTGAAACATGTGCCTTCAGCAGGACTAATCCGCAAGTTCATTATGGCTGCCAAACCGAAATCGCGAGGCACGTTCATCGTCTCTAGAATATTGCTTTGGCACGAAGGTAATTTTACTGCTTCAGTTGTGTAACGATTTCTCAGAAAGTGGGAACATCGTTGGTACTGTACATGAGACATTCCCAAAGATAACTTTATCCAATGTGATTAAAGGGGAATGGTTTTCCATTGCACACGAGCAGTGAATTGGAATGCTCAATACTTCGTGGTTGCAGGAGTGAAAAATGAAGGAAACATCACGTAGCCACGAGGAAACATACATGACTGATTTAAATCCTCGTGGGTCCTGGATGTTATACGATGTATTGCTGGAATTTTCGAACAGTTTTTCTTTGTTAGGTTCAGTGAATTTTAACAGGAATTAACAGAAATTTAACAGGAATTGCGTCGTTCGGGAACACATCAGGGGCGCAAATTGAAAAACGGCCGCATCGCGAAAATGGTTCAATTTCGAACGTTTATTGTTGAGTCATTTCCTGGTGGATTTACGAGATCTTTGCATGGATCGATTTCCATTAAAATATTACAATAATGAAGATCATATATTTTTTGAAACTAACAATCGTCATTCAAAGCGAACACGGAACTATGCAATGAAATATGCGTATGTGCTTGATTTTCTGCTGATGTGCGTCACCAGATTTGCCAACCATAATTACCAAAAATCAGGATTTATAAATAAAAAGACGGGTGGGTAATGTTGGGGACATAACCGGAGTGACGTAGGACTATACAAAGGGGACAGCTTTTGCTCAATATATATTTTAAATATATTGTTTTATTTTCTTCTCCTACGCGAATACCTACCTATCTAACTGAAAAATGAATTAATTTACTATTTACTATCAATATCACATGTTGGAGGTTCTGAAAAGAACCTTTGATGTTGTGTTTTGCGTTTTTTTTTACAAACTTTCTCAATTGTTTCTCACTATCTTATAGTTGCTTCTTGATATTTTTCTGAAGGCTTTGTACTTGTTAAATGTTCAACGCCGGTCATCTTTTGGCGGATGCACATATCGTACAATCAAAATGATGGCTATGATAGGGAATGCATAGTGGTCCTCAGCTCATTTCTCATTTCTATACAATGCAGATGTAACCTCAGTCAATTTTCAACATCAGTTATTAACCAAAGAAAGCAGTTCTTGCTACCGAGAAAATTCGTGAATGCCATCCTGCATACAATGTGTTGTAACTTGAAGCCAATTTCAATTCAGGAACCATGCATGGATTTGTGAAAACTGAATGATTAATTTAAAACACCCCAATTACCAATAAGTTCAAAAACAAGCATAAACAAAATAAATCAGTTCATATTATACGTCATATTATGTCACTTTAGAATGCATTGGTATTGTGAATAACTTTTAATAACTCTCCTTTAAAAGTTTTAATGGCCCTGAAAAGCGCCGTGTTTTACGGTGGCTGGTTTTGCCACCATAGCAGTCTGTATAAACAAACTTTTTCCTGCTTCTACCTGCTGCTGTTATGCGATTGCGTTTGCCACTCGCTGAAACTAGTTGTTGCCACCGAACCGAATGTGCTCTGTTCTGTAGGTGGGTTTTCTTATTGTCGTGAGCAGCTTTGCAAGCCAACTCGAGCACTCCGGCGGCCGAAATTCTATAACCGCTATTAGGCAAACTGGTGCTCCGGCACCAATCCGTTAATGCGTTTCGATGTGAAACGATGCCATACAACCACACTGATTTAGGGTTTGAAAGAGAATGATATATTTTTCAGCGGATCCGCACGTTTTGTACTTTAGCGGTACACGCTTACAGGATAGAGACAAATCGGCAGACTCAGCCAAAGGGGCGATTCCACCGAGACGAACGAATGAGCGTTAAAAGGCAGCGATGGCAAAAAAATACATTAGAGGCGAATGAACTGCAAAGTTTAAAGCCTCTTAAAAACAAAGAAAGAAAGAAAAGAAAAATACATTCATTACGATTTGTTCGCTCGTTGGATTCACATGCAGTTGTTTCTAACAAACACGAAGGCACCGAAGAATAGTGGAATAGTGGAAAAGCCGCCAAAAAGTTCGGCACGGCGCAGAAGAATATCTCGGAACCCGACAAGAAGAAAGAGAAGGAGTCATATGCTATCTACATCATAAGGTGCTGAAGCAGGTTCATTCCTACACAAGTTTCTCAAAACAAAATCATCTTTAATCTAAAGAGTTTATTGTTTTGTTATCTCTCGATATCCCCATCTTGTTCGGCTAAACCTTTCTGTTTAGCGATTGCGTTTGCCACTCGCCACAGCTTTCACAGTTGGAAAATTTCTTCCCATCCAGCTTGTGACATGTTGTACAGTAAATTATATTTTACGCGACGTGCCGAAGCACCACTCAGTGTCGCATTGGAGGCGATTTTAACCTGTAATTGAACATTTGCGATGACAGTGGTACAGTGTCGACTTTCAATGTGGGGTCATAATTTGGATCTCTATGTTTACAAAAATGTCCAACTAAATATGTAGCATTACATGTCCGTCCAATTAGCTAAATGTCGAACTAATCGTAAATCACTGTACTTTCAATCTGGAAACAATTTAAGAATTGGTGAAAATTGAATAATCAGGAAAGTCCCCAACTATCAATAAGCTCAGAACAACTGCCAAATTCACATACTCATCAGATCCTGGCAAACAAATTATGAAAAAATCAATTTGTGTTTTATTATACTCTTTTTTTGAAGGTTTAATGGCCCTGATAAGCGCCGTGTTTTATGGAACGGTTCCGATTTAGAAAACTTAGTACTCGTGGTTTTGAAAAAAAAACTTTTCGAACGCCATTGATGCCACCTTGTTCTGGATTTGCCACCAAAGCAGTTTGTATAAAGAACAAACTTTTTCTTCTGCTACTCGCTGCCGTTTTGCGATTGAGTTTGCCACTCGCTGCAACTGCCTGTTGTTGTCGTGATGTCCACCGAACCGAATGTGGTCTGTTCTGAATGCAGGTTTTCTTATCGTCGCGAGCAGCTTTGCCAGTCAACTCGATCACTTCGGCGGCCGAAACTATATAACGCTGGCTAGGTGGACTGGTGCACTGGTACTAACGCGCTCGGCCTAGCTACCCTTGCGGGGAACTCCAAACCAACACAGTTCGAGCGGGATTTTGCCATTCCCTTCACTTCTCCTCCTTTGCCATATCCAACCATGGCTGCTTGTGTTGGTTTGTTGATGTGATGTGATGCGAAACGATGTGGTGTACGGTTTGGATGAGAATGATCGTTACGGCAGCGGAGCGGGGATTTTTAAGCTGACTGGCTGGCTCGAGAATTACGCATGTGTGAGACTGCGACCAATGTTTCGTTCATATTTTTTCTTTTTCCTTTCCAATCGTGCTTCATTATATTTCGCTGCTGCTCTGGTTGCCCGTTTTGGTCGGTACGATATGAGGAGCACAAAATGGACCAATCAAAAATGGGCACATAGTACATTTGAACAATGCTTGATATTTCACAATTATTCAATTATTTATCTCAAGAAAAATGAAATGTTATTTGTTATGATAGATACGTAGATATATTTCCTATCAATTGATGCAAAAACCTTTGCGATCTATTGAGAAATGCTCGAATTATAAGCGTTCCAAATCTTGCATTTTTTCCTACTTGTTCAGTGCCTAGATTTCCATTTCACCCCCTATATCTTCCGGTTAGACGTAGTCCTACGTCAAAATAGCACAAATGTAAGTGTAAAATGTAAAATGTAAGTGTTAAATTGTATATGGTAGCAGTTGTGTTAAAAATGACTTTCAATTTTCATAAATAGAAACCAAGGTGTGTTTCCACTCGAGAACGGGTCGTTTGGTTTAAGCTGTTTGTTTTGTTGTGTTCATTTTCATCCAAGGAAAGTTTATACGGCGAGAAAATTGGAAAAGTGAAGAAATATTAGAAAAAGTGATTGATCTACATATAATATTAGGTGTTGTTAGTCCAATTAAAATTCGAATTGGGTTGAATAAACACTCAGAAAGTAAAAATTATAAAAGAAAATTACCTTTCCCATTTCAAATATGTGTTCTCTATATTAAAGTAACATGTTTTTACTGATGAGAAAAATTGATAATTATGTTCGGTATTGGTAATTATCTTATATTACATTGGTGAGTTTTTGACGTAGAACTACGTCTTTCAGGAAGGGTGCCAAATCAGAAAACAGGTCACGTTTTTGTGAAATAAAGTTAACGTTAATAACTATTTTCACAGCGAACAAATTCTTATACCTTGCACACCAGTAGAATCGGTAATTGTCTAAAATTCGTTTGATATACTATACAGTACAATCCACTAATGCCTAAACAGTTTAAATTAATGAAAACTGGAAGCATTCTCATTTTCCCAGACATTTGTTCTGCCGATTTGTGTGCATTCCCGAACAGAGCTGTCAATAACGAGCAACTGATACATTCGTTTCTGCCCGTTTTCAACATATTTGGTTTAAATAAGTTATCCGCGATTTGAAGCCACGCCATTCGTTGCGTGGACACCGACTGGACAACATCGTTGCTGGACGAGCTGGACGGCGAGAGATCGAGTGCCTTTCTCTAGGCAAGAGGGTGGAGGTGTAGTGCTGGAGTAGAGTAATGTTTTCCAAGGGCCTTTCTCAAGGCTAGAGACGAATGAACTGACAAAGTTTAAAGTCTCTATAATACAAAACCTCCCTTCCTTCCTTCCATCAGCGATTTGAAGCCACACCACTTCTCATTAGGTGGTCATCGAAGCAACATGGTTGCCGCAGAGCATCGAGCGGAAGAGGATTGTTTTCTTGTCGGGTGAAGGAGGAGTATGGAATAGAGTTTCTTTCCACACGGGCCCTTTTCAGGGCTAGAGGCGGAAACCAAAAATAGAATAGAATGAAAACACAGATGCGAGTGAGCGGATATCATTCATGCATAATGCTGGTTTCACACACATACACACACAGCACGATACAGGAAGAGGATGGCCGTGGAGTTGCCGGCCTAGAATAGCACTTCGGGTCTTGGTCCCTGTCCCTGTCGTATGAGGCGACTAATCGGGTGACAACGCGAGTAAGGGCGCGGTAAAGCCTATTGGAGATTGCACGGGGGAAATACCGTGTACAGGAGCCACGAAAGGAGTGCCAAGCACATCAGGATTGACGCCAGTAAGATCCTGATTACGACATACTGGTTACGACATAGAAAACGGACACGATACGGAAACGATTTCAACACGACGCTAAAGGCTGACAGTCGTACTATCCTGTTCCCTGAGTAAGGAAGGGTGACACCGTCCTGAAATGGCGTTTGGGCTAATAGTGCGGTTGCCCCCGTCCCGGTAATAACTTGGCAAGTCTTCGGGTACGTTCGATGCTCGTCTAGGCCCAGGCACTAGGTACTAGGCGTCAGATGTCACATTCCTGACTTGCGCTGATCTGGCTCTGAACACGGTCCCCATGAAGGACCGTGTCAACCCCTGCATGGCCTCACTGCTTGCATAGATAACCATGGGATCACTGGTAGCGACTATGTACAACGAGCGGAGATAGCGGCCCGAAGTTGGGACCCAGAAAAATATGAATAGTTGCAATAACACACCAACAAACGATGGAGAGGAGAATGTGTTCGCGAGAAGCGGACGAATGCTGAGGTCACCTGTCACTCGAGTAGCCACAACGAGTACAAGCAACACAAAACCACAAGAAGTGTTTGCTGCCCAAGCATTCCAAGGAGATCTTGGCTCCGTACAGAGCCAGTTGTTTACGCTGACCTCAAGCGCATCCCAAGAAGGGCAACTTGGGAGGCTCAGCATCACGGACGTTAGGAAAAAGGTCAACGAACTTTACGAGTTCGTAAAGGACAAAAACAATGTCCACTTAAAAATAAAACATCTGGTGACGAGCATCAGATCGGTCGTCATGGTTGCTGAACGCGAGCATAAGGAGCTGCAGATGAGAGCAGAGGGTGCTGAAAAGGCTCTGCTCGAGGCGAATGAGAAACCCGTCGAGATACTTGAGACGCCGAAGGGTCCTCTGAACACACGATCGGACAAGAGAAGGAGGGACACCCCAGGAGAAGAAGAAGAGCTGAAAAAGGCCAAGAACGATCTGAGTAACGCGAAAGGAGGTGAAAGCAGTGAATGGCGTACTGTCGATAACCAGGCAGAAAAACGCAAAAAACAGAAGGAGAAGAAGAAAAAAGTTGAGCAGGAAAAGAAGAAACTCGGACCTCGAGTGGAGCGAATCAAGGGCGATGCTTTGATCGTTGAAGTGTCAGCAGGAGTATCGTATGCAGCTATCCTTCGGAAAGTGAGAGACGATCCGGAGTTGCAGACACTGGGCGAGAACGTCGTGAAAACTAGGCGCACGCAGAAAGGCGAGATGCTCTTCGAGCTTAAAAAAGATCCAGCGGTTAAGAGCTCCGCTTTCAAACAACTCATTGAGAAGTCACTAGGGGAGGAGGCGAAGGTGAGAGCTCTCTCTCAGGAATCAACCATCGAGTGCCGGTATCTGGACGAGATCACGACTGTTGAGGAATTGAGAACTGCGTTACAGTCACAATGTGACCTTGGCGATGTGCCAATGACAATCCGACTGAGAAAGGCATACGGTGGGACACAAACGGCCTCGATACGGCTCTCGAAACAAGCTGCGAATAAACTGGTGGAGAAGGGTAAAATAAAAGTGGGGTGGTCCGTGTGCCCGATGAAAGCTCCCCCTCGTATGGCCAAGCAAATGGAGAGATGCTTTCAATGCATGGGCTTCGGTCACCAGGCGAAAAACTGCGGTGGTCCTGACAGATCGAAATTGTGCAGGAAGTGCGGGACGGAAGGTCACGTTGCTAGAGACTGCACCAAGCAACCGAGGTGCATGTTGTGCAAGGAGGAGGACGGAAACGACCACGTCACAGGTAGCTTCAAATGTCCGGCGTACAAAAAGGCGATTGCGGGTTCGCAGTAATGGAGGTTACCCAGCTCAACCTCAATCATTGCGACATAGCACAGCAATTGTTGTGGCAGTCAACAACTGAAACTAAATGCGACGTTGCAATGATCGCAGAACCGTACCGAGTTCCTCGCGATAACGGAAAATGGGTGGTGGATAAAGCAGGGATGGCTGCAATACTAGTGATGGGAAGGTACCCCATCCAAGAAGTGGTGGAAAGCTCACAGGAAGGTTTCGTGATCGTCAAAATCAACGGAATCTTCATGTGTAGTTGCTATGCACCCCCAAGATGGTCAGCGGAGCAGTTTCACGAGATGTTGGACGTACTCACGGATAAGGTCAGCGGCCGCAAACCAGTCATCATCGGAGGAGACTTCAACGCCTGGGCTGAGGAGTGGGGAAGCAGATGCACCAACGCCAGGGGGTACAGCCTACTAGAAGCCTTCGCAAAACTAGACGTCACACTTCTGAACGAAGGCACTAGCAGCACCTTTCGAAGGGACGGCCGCGAATCCATCATCGATGTAACTTTCTGCAGTCCATCACTGGCGGCTAATACGAAGTGGAGAGTGTCGGAGGGATACACACACAGCGACCACCAGGCAATCCTGTATAGTGTCGGCCAACGGAATCCCGCAGCGGTACGGAATACAAAAACCTTTGAGCGGAAGTGGAGGACAAAGGTTTTTGACAAGGAGCTTTTCGTCGAAGCACTACGCATAGACAGCAGAACTCTTAATCTGAGCGCCGACGGGCTAACAGGAACATTGGTGAGGGCATGCGATACAGCGATGCCGAGAAGACTGAACCCGACGAATGAACGACGTCCAGCCTACTGGTGGAACGAGACACTCAGCATCCTCCGCGCTAACTGTCTACGAGCCAGAAGAAGAGTCCAGAGGGCACGAACCGATGTAGAGAGAGAGGAGCACCGCGCGTCTTTCCGAGCGACCAGAGCCGCCTTGAAACGAGAGATACGTAGGAGCAAATCGAACTGCTATAGGGAGCTGTGTCGTGACGTCGACGCAAATCCTTGGGGTGAAGCATATCGAATCGTGATGGCGAAATTCCGTAGTTCAACGACTCCCATGGAATTATGTCCGGAAAAACTCGAGGTCATTGTGAATGGACTCTTTCCGCAGCACGACCCACCGACGTGGCCACCCACACTGTACGGTGAGGACGAAGCAGAGAACGCACAAGTCACCAACGAAGAACTCATCGCGGTGGCAAAAGGTCTAAAGTTGAAAAAAGCACCCGGCCCCGACGGAATCCCCAATGTGGCCCTGAAATCGGCGATCCTTGCTTTCCCCGACATGTTCAGGGTGGTGCTGCAGAAATGCCTGGATGACGGTCTCTTCCCTGCGGAATGGAAGATACAAAAGTTGGTGCTGCTCCCGAAACCAGGAAAGCCACCTGGAGATCCAGCGTCGTATAGGCCTATTTGTTTGTTGGATACTTTGGGAAAGCTCTTGGAAAGGGTTATTCTCAACAGACTGGTGAAATGCACGGAGGATGACCACGGATTGTCGAAAATGCAGTTCGGGTTCCGGAAAGGAAAGTCGACAGTGGACGCTATTCGGACAGTTATCGAGAAAGCTCAGGTCTCGCTTAAACAAAAACGAAGAGGCGACCGTTACTGCGCGGTGATTTTGATTGACGTGAAGAACGCCTTCAATAGTGCCAGCTGGGAGGCCATCGCCGAGGCGCTACACAGATTGAAGGTCCCTAGCTACCTGTACAGGATACTGAGGAGTTATTTCCAGAATCGGATCCTGGTATACAACACAGTCAGGGGACAGATAGTGAAGAATATCTCGGCGGGAGTTCCACAAGGCTCCATCCTAGGTCCTACGCTTTGGAACACGATGTACGACGGTGTTCTAAGGCTGAAGCTACCCAGAGGTGTGGAGATCGTGGGCTTCGCGGACGACATCGTAACAACGGTAATCGGCGAGACGCTTCAGGAGGTGGAAATGTTGGCGACTGAGGCTGTAGACATGATCGGTAGTTGGATGGACAGCGTAAAGCTCCAGATGGCACATCACAAAACCGAGGTGCTGTTAGTGAGCAATTGTAAGGCAGTGCTGCGGGCAGAGGTATCGGTCGGAGGACATACCATCGTTTCGAAGCGGGCGGTGAAGTACCTCGGAGTCATGATCGACAACCGGCTGAACTTCAACCAGCACGTCGACTATGCATGTGGGAAGGCGTCAAAGGCCATCAACGTGGTGGCGAGGATCATGCCAAATAGCTTTGGCCCAAGCAGCAGCAAGAGGCGTCTCTTGGCAAGTGTATCTTCGTCGATACTGAGGTATGGTGGCCCTGCCTGGTTGGCGGCTCTGGAAACCCACCGAAATCGGAGGAAGCTGAACAGCACATTCCGACTCATGGCCATGCGAGTCGTAAGTGCTTATAGGACCATTTCGACAGAAGCTGTGTGTGTAATCGCCGGAATGATTCCCATCTGCATCACTCTGGCGGAAGATAGCGAGTGCTACAAGCGACGGGAAAGCAGAGGTATCCGGAAATTGATGAGAGCGGAGTCGTTGGACAAATGGCAGTATGAATGGGATACGGCAGAAAATGGTAGATGGACGTACAGGCTGATACCGGTACTTTCGACCTGGTTGAACAGGAAACACGGTGAAGTTAACTTTTACTTGACGCAGTTTCTGTCTGGGCATGGCTGTTTCAGGCAATATCTACACCGGTTCGGGCACGCAGTTTCACCCCTCTGTCCGGACTGTGGAGATATGGAGGAAACACCGGAGCACGTCGTTTTTGTCTGTCCCAGGTTCATCGAAAGGCGCGAGGGGCTGCCTGCACTTCATGTCGAGAATATTGTGGAGGAGATGTGTCGCGACGAGATGATCTGGAATGCCGTGAGCAGTGCAATCACACAAATCATGTCGGAGCTGCAGCGAAGGTGGAGGGCTGACCAAAGTGCTGACAACGTCCGACGGTGAAAGGTGAACAACGGCGACGGCTGTTGCAAGAGATGGTACCTCACGAGAGTAGCTGTGACGGGGTGCGCGTTGTGTTGGAGGGCACCACCTAATCGGCTCTCCGCTGGGAAGAGAAATCCTGCGAGGGTGACTGTGACGGGGCGCGCGTCAAGTTGGAGGGCGCTTCCTAATCGGTGCACGTCTCGACAGGTAAACGGATACTGCCGCGGAGAACAGCAAAAGGCCTACCTGACAACGCCTGATCGTGGCCTGGATGGAGGAACACCGCGAACATTTCGAAGGAACGAGCATCAAGGATGAAGCCACGATCAAAATGGTGAATACCCCACGAGAGTAGCTGTGACGGAGTGCGCGTCAGGTTGGAGGGCACTGCCTAATCGGCGCTCCGTTGGGAAGAGAAATCCTGCGAGGGTGACTGTGACGGGGCGCGCGTCAAGTTGGAGGGCGCTTCCTAATTGGTTCACGTCTCGACAGGTGAGAAACCCCGCGAGGGTGGCTGTGACGGGTTGCGCGTCAAGTTGGAGGGCAATTCCTAATCGGTTCACGTCTCGACGGGTAAATTCAAAATGCCTGCGAAGAGGACATCAGCGCAGTGGAATTAATAACGAATGGAAAGAAAAAAATATTGAGAAAAAGGGAAGGACAACGCTAGTTTGCGTTGAAAACTCGAGAAGTGCATGAGCACAGCCGCCCCCTGAAGTAGTCGCCTAGATGTGGTCCCAGGGGGAATAAGGCAACGAGTAGAGGGCTTGGTTTTTGTGGGTGCGATCCCCACTCGACGTCTGGGTTAACCCTTCCCAGGTAAGGCTGGTAGAGCGTTCCTCACCTCTTTAAAAAAAAAAAAAAAAAAAAAAAACAGGAAGAGGAAGCCCTCTGTATCGAGGTGTGCTACGACAAAGAAGAGCAGCATACGAGATTTTTTTGTGCTAGTGCGGATACAGAAGAGTATCCAGAATTTTGGAATATAGATATACACTGCATTTATTTAGGTAAACGTATCTTCCATGGAAGTATGCTTTCAAATTCCAGCAGGGTAACTTTACTATTGCATGTTGTGGGGTTCGATCACATCTGAAGCGGAATATAGGAGCAAAAGGGTTCATAGTTTGTGATCGATATCTGAGTGGGAAGGAGAAAGTCTGATGCTAGTTGAACCAAATAAACGAGTGCTGATAGCTTTCGACTCTACTCGACTTTTTGGAGTCTACTGAAGTAATAAAAAATTAAATAGTCAAAAAGATATCACAATAATTTCGATGCATTCTAAAATAATATCCGAAGTCATAAACTAGTGGATTGAATAATATAATTCCGTAGTTCTACGTCGAAAACTGCGGTCGTGTCCTAGATACAACCCATTACAATTTTGACGTGGGACTACGTCTAACCGGAATATATGGAGGGTAAAATGAAAATCTAAACACAGAACATGCAGGAAAAAATGAAAGATTTCGAATGCTTATAGCTCGAACATTTCGTACTGGATAGGATTTCTACGCATCTATCGCAACTAACAAAATGTTGTTTTTCATTAGATACACAATTGAATAACTGTAAAATATTAGGCGTTATCTAAACGCCCTAACTGCATCGTTTTGATTGGCCCGATTTACGGTTTCCCTAACACAGCCACCAAAACCAAGCAGCCTTGGGGAAATCGGCATTGTAAATACATGAAAGTAGGGGGACTTTTGTTCTCATCGAAAAATGTTCCCTAACACAGACTTTAAAACCAAGCAGCGAAATCGGCATTGCAAACACACGAAAGAGCCTAGAGGCGAGTGAACTGAGAAGTTTAAACCCTCTTAAAGCCAAAAAGAAGAAAAAGAACACACGAAAGTAGGGGGAGCTTTTGTTCCCTAATAGAGATTTCTAAACCAAGGTGCCTGGAGAAATCGGTATTTCAAATTCATGCAAGTCGGGGTTTTTTTTGTTCCGACTGGAATGTGTTTCCCTAACACAGACTTCAAATCCATGAAGCGTGGGGAAATCGGCATTGCGAATTCATACAAATCGGGGGTATTTTTGTTCCGATTGAAATGTGTTTCCCTAACACAGACTTCAAAACCGAGGTTTCTGGGGAAATCGGCTCTGCAAATAAATGCAAACTGCGAGTACTTTTGTCCTCGCTTGCCTTTGTGCAGAGTGGAATATGTCTGTCCTAACATGATCTTCTAAACTTAGGAACCTGGGAAAATCGTGCAGCCCCTAGAAGCGAATGAACTTCCCAGTTTCAAGCAAATTCGAGATTCGAGAAGTATGTACACTTTTGGGATGTAAACTTCAGAGGGAAATGTAAAATAAAATAATCGTTTGATAATTTTTTTTTGTCTTTATTGGAAAGATTTTCAGCCTTAGGCTGGTTCATCAAACGTTTGATAATTCTTCCGTACATATATTTTGTTCTAGTCATCATACCAAACGTAAAAGGTCCGTCATTAAATTTACTTGTAAAGAAGAACAATCAATCACAATAAATGAATTGACTTTACACGGCATTTGTTCATTTTTTTCACTCACAGAGCAAATATATTGAACTCAATTGAATTTGGAAACTGTTTCATTCAATCAAGAATTTAATCAATACAAACGAATGATTGCTAAGCTAAGGTAGTTCCACGTGAACCTTGCGGTTATATCATAGATATAACCCACTAATTTTTTTTTCTTTATTTCATCCATACATAACACAGGAGGCATCTCGTCTAGGCCCTTTTCAGGATGCCACCAAATCATCATCAAAGAGTTTAACGATGTAATTCTTCAAACATATCCAAAATCAACAGATAACCTCACGAATCATACGTTAACTATGCTGTTGTGTCTCGGACACATACAATACAAAAACAACACTGCTGTAGTTGTTGAAATTATCAAATTTTGATATAACAGTTTGGATGAAAAGTTCATAAGGTAACACAGTGAAACTATTTTTTTTGCAACATAATTTCCTTCGAGAACGATACAGCGATTATAGCGATCAGTAACTTTTCGATACCATTTTTATAGTACTCTTTCGGTTTTTCCTCAAAATAGGCCCCAGTTTCGGTAATCACTTTATCATCGGTCTTAAATTTCTTGCCAGCGAGCATTCTCTTCAGGTCTGCGAACAGAAAATAGTCGCTGGGGGTCACATCTGGAGAATACGGTGGATACGGAAGCAATTCGAAGCCCAATTCATGCAATTTTGCCATCATTTTCATAGATTTGTCATTTTTCCATTTTTTTCACAATAACAAAAGTTGCTCCAGTCTCAATGCTGTAACTCGCGAACCAATCGACCGATTACTGTCAAATTTTGACACGTATCCATTGAAAGATGGTACTTTGTGATAGTCAAGTAGATTTTTGCAAGAGGCGCCATCTAGACGTCAACCTTATGAATTTTTCAGCCGAACTGTTAGAAAACGCTATTTTTCTCCATTTTTTAGAATGACTCTTTGGAATTTTACTACTTATATCAGACTTATACATACCAAATTTTGATTTCAAGAGATATCTTTAAGCATTTCCTCCTGCTCGAGAAAATATTTTGTTTAAAAATATGCATAGCATGCATACTTTCGAAATAAACATTATGGTGCATATGAAGAATTTCATGCCAACTCACAATGGTCCAGGAGATGCATTTAAGTGGAAATTAGCATTTAGAGCTCGCCAGTTATTCTCTAGACAAAAAATTCTAAGGGGTTGTATCTAGGACACGACCGCATTTTCGACGTAGAACTACGCAATTATATTATGCAATCCACTTGTATACCACTTCGAATATTATTTTAAAATGCATCGAAATTTTTGTAATAGATTATGTTTGTTGCAGGAATTTTATAAACGTCCCTTTACGTTTGATATGATGCCTAAGACTCCCAAAATATGTGAACGGAAGAATTGTCAAACGATTATTGTATTTTACATTTCCCTCTGACATTATTATTTATTATTTACGTAGTTCTCGGACCGCGAAAGTTCATTCACTTCTGGTATCTGAAATGATTATTTTCCCAGGCTTCTCAGTTTAAAAGTACGTTTAAGGGAAACATATTCCGCTCTGCACAACGACCAACGAGTACAAAAGTACTCAACGCCAAAAAATACCCCGACTTGCATGTATTTGCAAAGCGGATTCTCTCAGGCACATTAATGTTGAAGTCCGTGTTAGGGGAACACAGCTCGGTGGGAACAAAACACCCCCGACTTGCATGTATATTTGCAAAATGGATTTCCACAGGAAAATCGATTGTGAAGTCTGTGTTGGGGAAACCGTAAATCGGGCCAACCAAAACTTGGCAGTCAGAGCGTTTGGATAACGCTTGACATTTTACAGTTATTCAATTGTTCTCATGAAATGAAAAAATGAAAAACATGAAAAGTAACATTTTATTAATTGTGATAGACGCGTAGAAATATTTCCTATCAATTGATGCAAACATCTTTCCGATCTATTATGAAATGTTCGAGTTATAAGCATTCGAAATACGGGTAGGGTTAGCACACAAATCGGCAAAACAAATGTATGGGAAAAAGAAGTTCTTCCAGTTTTCATGAATTTAAACCGTTTAGATATTAGTAAAATGTAATGTATAGCATATCAAACAAATCTTCGGTATGCATTGGTATGCAAATCATAAGAATTCGTTCACAGTGAAAAAAATTATTAACGTTAAATTTATTTCATAAAAACGTGACCTGTTTTCTGAATTGGCACCTTTCCTGAAAGACGTAGTTCTACGTTAAAACTGTCTTCGACAAAGTTGTTACATATGATAGAGCGCTCATTTTCATGTTGCCAAAAATAGGGTGACCAACATTTTCGATGAAATGAAAAATAGCTCGATAAAGTTGTAGTTCCAGTTAATTAAAACATCTTTGTAGAATAATATTTTTTTTCTATCTCTTGAAATAACCGATATTGCCCCTTTTTTCTAAGTTACGTTAGGGTCACCATGAAAAAAAATGTTTTTTGTTCTAACTTTTGTATTCCAAATTCTACATACAAACTGTCTTTGGAAGACTTTTAGAACTTATTAATACAAACATTTTGCGAAGCAGAACTTGTCAATATCTCAACTTCACTCAAAGTTATTGATATTTATCCCCAAAAAACACGCTCTTTCATTTGTTTGTCATTCTTTCTGGGGCAAACCTAAAAAATGTTTATCTGAAAGAACAAATTTCACTCTATATAATATGTGATTTTCAAAACAATGTTTGTTTTTTATGTTTGAGGAAATTAAAATTGAAACCATTAGTTTTTGGGTAAAAAAAACATCGATAACTTTGAGTATCGATATTGATAAGCTTGCATCGAAAAATGTTTGTATTAGTAAGTTCTAAAAGTCTTCCAAAGACAGTTTGTATGTAGAATTTGAAATATAAAAGTTAGAGCACAAAATCTGTTTTTTCCATGGTGACTCTAACGTAACTTAGAAAAAAGGGGCCATATCGGTTATTTCAAGAGATAGAAAAATTATAGGAGGTTGTGTTCAACACTACCGTATTGTTGACGTAGAACTACGCTGTAGTTTAATTCAAGACGCTTGTTTATAACTGCGGATATTATTTTATAATGCTATGAAAATTTTCTACCAGTTTGGTCGCCCTGAAATGTTTTTTTTATTGTAGAATCATTTGACGATAATTGTTTGATGATTCATTCTTGTGCTCGCAGAACAATACATGCTCGAGATAAGCGCAGCTGTCATCCTTAGTGGAGAAGTTTTTGAGAAAATTTCTTAGTGACTAAATAAACGAAATAAACTCTATCTGTTAACCTCAACAACCTCGAAAAGAGTAGCACTGCTTCATTATGATCAAGATTAGCGCAAATGAAATCCTAGTTGAAAGCAGTTTTGCGACTGGCACGCGAGCCCAAATAAATTAATAACTTAATATAACTTATCGAATAAGCTGGTATTCCCCAAATAATTTTTTGGTGCACAACCTTAACACCTGTTTCATCATAGCGTCAGTTCAATACATTGATGACAGAAAATAAACAATGTTAACTGCTTAAAAAAAGGCTGAATATTTGATTCATTACCAATACCCTAACGTTAATATTTCCCTAACGCTATCTCCCCTCCTTTACAAATGGGGTCATTACAATTGGGGTTTCAGCGTAGCGAAGATGCACTATTTTTACGTACGGGTTATGAAGCACGCACGTACGCACACAAATATCCATATATCGATGGTTTAAAGCAACTAGATATACACTCACTTATCTCTGCTTTGCGCTCTTTTCAACAGAATCCTTTTCTCTTAATAAAGGGTGTGTCACATCAAATTGCATCACGGAAAAAACGCTGTAGAAATTTAATTTTTAGGAATTATATCTTCAGCTTTCGCTTATAATCAGATAAGAGTGTATAGATCACGTTGGCCATGCTTCACTGTCAATTATTCGTAAATTTGGAAAAATGTCGTTGAGCGAAAAAGAGCGTCGTGAGTTAATCCTGTGCACTCATTTCGAGAATCCGGAGTTGTCACATCGGGACATCGGTAAGATGCTGGGAATCGTCCAATCTACGGTCAGCAGAGTACTAAAACGATACATTGAGAACCTAACCATTGACCGGAAGGTGAAGAACGGTAAAAATGGATGCTCCGTCAGTAAAAAAGATCACAAGCGCGTAGTTAAGCAGTTTAGACGTGATCCGAGAAGTTCGGTCCGGGATGTCGCCAATAAGCTGAATTTGTCAAGTTCATTCGTCCAGCGGACCAAGCAGCGGGAGGGCCTGCGTACATACAAGTTCAGAAGGCTCCTAACCGCGACGAAAGGCAAAACATGGTGGGGAAGACGCGAGCCCGGAAGCTGTACACCGAAATGCTGACGAAGCCGCATTCCCTGGTAATGGACGACGAAACCTACGTCAAAGCGGACTTTCGTCAGCTGCCGGACCTGTTGTTCTTCTCCGCAGAGGACAAATTTAGAGTTCCGGAGGAGATTCACAAGCAGAAACTATCCAAGTTTGCCAAAAAGTACATGGTGTGGCAAGCGATCTGCTCTTGCGGAAAGCGGAGCGCCCCCTTCGTGATGACCGGCACGGTAAACGGGCAGGTTTACCTTAAGGAGTGCCTACAGAAGCGCTTACTACCACTATTGAAGCAGCACGAGGGCCCGACCATCTTCTGGCCGGATCTCATTTCGTGCCACTATTCAAAGGACGTGTTGGAGTGGTACGAAGCCATCGGGGTCACCTTCGTGCCAAAGGAAATGAACCCACCCAACGCGCCGGAGCTTCGCCCAATAGAGAAATATTGGGCGATTATGAAGCAGGCCCTCCGGAAGAACCCAAAAGTTGTCAAATCGGAGGCGGACTTCAAGAGAAAATTGATTTCTGTTCAAAAAAAAAACTACAACCTGACGTTGTACAGAACCTTATGGACGGGGTAAAGAGGAAGGTGCGAGCATACGGGCTTGGGCTCGAAGTATGAATAAAAAGAAAATGCCAAAAGTTGTTTAATAGTTTTTATTTTACTGTCTAAAATTTTCAAAAGGATCGGTCTACTGGGCGAATTTCTACAGCGTTTTTTCCGTGATGCAATTTGATGTGACACACCAGTCACATTATTGCCAGTCTAGATTAGCTTAGTTGTCATCCTTTGTGGAGAGAGTTTTCCTATCGTCATGCGAAACCACATCACTGCCAAAATTCCAGAGCATTTATTTTCTTGGTGAGCTGACGATAGCCTAGCTTGATGATTCCCCAAGTTTGGTGCAATGATTGCAATGCCAGAGACATCAGCGAGTGAATAATTTGGTCGCGTCCACAGCTCAATCCGAAACGAAGACATGTGATGACGCAAAACAAGGAAGAACAAGCGATATTCATTGCTTTGAATACAGAGCGAGATTGAAAGTTTGCCTTCATTCCTTGCTTGTTGAATTAGAGAGACTTTAAACTTCTTCAGTTCATTCGTCTCTAACCTTCAAAAGGGCTCTTGGAAAATTTTACTTTATTCATCATATTACTCCTCCACCCCCATTGCCTTGAAAAAGGCATTCGATCCCTCGCCGTCCAGCTCGCCCAGCAACGATGTTGTTCAGTCGATTTCCTCACGAAGAGCGAAAGTTTGCCTCAGCGAGATCCACTGTTTATACTCTAGGCAAATATTCCCCTTCGTTCTTCTTCCTTTCCTTTGTTCACGGAGACATTACATCTAACGGTTAACCCACGGCTTACAGAGACAAGGCTAGCTACTCCGGATCAGTCATTTTTTAGTGACGTCATCTGAGTCGTTGAAGTAAACAATGTGTTCTTATTTTTTATTTTTCGTGCTTTGTAAGTTTGTGCGTTGATAATATAGTTGATTATATTTAACACCATGAATAATTTGATAAAACATTTATCCACAAAGAACATAATTCTCGGTTTTTCGGAAAGCGAAAGAATCTCTTTTTTGGCCCGATAATGTCATTGTCATAATTTATACACCCGCTCACAGCGCATTGAACCATTTTCGATTTTTCATTTCAGGAACATTTACGCGTAAGTCGTAAGTCGGAAAACAAAATACAACTGGCGACTGTTTACACTGACAATCCGGATGACGTCATAAGAAGAAATGTTTACTCGCTAAAGAACTAGCCTTGTCTCTGTAAGCCGTGCGGTTAACCCTTCGTTGCTCGTCGATGACTCGTTAGTGACAGCTGTGTTCGGGGAAACACACAAATGGACAGAACAAACGTATGAGAAAATGGGAATGCTTCCAATTTCATCAATTTAAACCATATACAGACTATGGAATTGTAATGTATAGCATATCAAACAAATCTTAGGGAATTTACGATACGTTTGGTATGTAGATCGTCAAAATCCGTTCGCAGCAAAAATGGTTATTAACATTAACTTTATTTCATAAAAACGTGACCTGTTTTCTGATTTGGCACCCTTAATGAAAGACGTATTTCTACGTCCAAAGATTGAGTACCGCTGTCCTACACAATGTCTTGGTATCATGTCTACGCGCCGTTCAGTTGGTCACCGTAGTGTCGAGCGAGTTCCGTTGTGAATTTTCTCGTGCTTTTTTTTATGGATGACCTGCAGGGCGTGCACCAACTCCCTGTGTCCATTGTATACAGTTCTGTTTAGAGTTCAACGCTGACACGAGCACAATGATCAGCATAACAGCAACTGATCAAATGATCAACTTGATATAATTGGGTATTGGGGAATTCAAACAATGTGAAAGCTTTTTTGACCGTCGGGGGCTGCAATTTTCCCCCAATTATTGCAATACGTTTCGTAAAAAACGTAAGAACGTATCGTCGGTTTGTTAGATAAGATTGCCTTGTGAGTTTTGAACTGTGTAAAATTGGATCGGTGTATATTCCAATAATGCAGTACCTTTTCCTTAAGGACAAATATGTAAATCTGTAAGAACTGAATATGAAAAACTAACGAGTTCTCCTCCAGTGAATTATTCTTTCAAACGAAGAATAACTCATCGATAATAACGTTGTGTTCATTTATACAGGCCCCTGGTAATTAACATTCAAACAAATGTACAGCTATCTCGACAGCACCGTCATTACAAAGCACTCAACATGGCTCCCGTTCCTCGTTCTAGAATAGAATATTACTTCGGTACACAACATGCTATCATCTCGTTACCCCGGGTGTAATGTTTTCGTTCCATCGTATATACCGGCACATATTTATTTACGCCAGCCTTCACGCGAAGCGGTCTCATGACTTGAAAAAACCCGTGCTCATTTCTAGCGTTTCTGATACCCGAAGTCACCATTCTTTTCCCCGGAAAAGTCCTCCGCGTGTTTCAGTTTTGTCTCGTGATAACAAAGTCGGTACTTTGGAATGCGAGCGAAGAGAAGCTAGAGCAAACATATCTTTTTCAGCATGTGTGGCATATATTGTTCATTGTTTTTCTACCCATAAAGCACACAGCTCTCCCGCGCTTTTCAAAACGTCACCTGCTTCCCCCCTTTGACTCTGGCCCCACGGTTGGGAAAGAAAACTTACATGGGAGTAGCTTGGGGATATCCATGTCTAGCGTACAACTAAGCCCATTTTTTCCTAGCTGATCCACACGGTTTCCTTCTCTCGGCGACGAAGAAAGGGATCATGTCTCAAATGTTATCCTCATCATCGGAGATGTTTCCATTTTGCGACAGCGGCGCTTACGTCGGTTCACATTAGGTTTAAATAAATGATAGCGCGAGATGTGACTCGAGACAGCACGTGTGATGCGTATGAGCTATAGTTTTCAGGGAAGGAATCGATTGTATTTGGAAGCGTCTTACGTGGAACTGGTTGTTCTTCATATGAGGTCCCGTATTTTTTAAACGAAATAATATTTTACACAAATCGGGGCAGTGATCTGCATTTATAGTTTCCATTCCACGTAACATATAACAAACATTAACCGTACCGCGTCGTTCTTTCTGCACTCGTAATATAATAAAGTGAACACCAGTTCACCAGACGCGTTGTAGTACTTTCCGATGGCCCATTGCACCCACTCACGACCCTTAATCGCAATTTTCCACACGCAGCCTGTTGGTTCTGAACGACACCATGTGAATTCCGGAGGACATTAGAGAGCGCAACAATCACGTCACGTTCGATTAGGTCCCGCTACAGTCAACGTTATTGGGGTAGTAATTTTGCTTTGTTTGTTTTTGTTTGTTCTGGTTATCTTTCTCTCGAGCTGGGCAAACTGAAAGTATCACACGACAACAACAAAAAATACAACTAACAATTTACTACCGCTTTGGGGAGTGTGTTTACATTACTCGGGACATGAAATAAAACTCCCTTCCATGAACTTTTATGGTGGGGATCGATGTGGCCTCCGGCGCAGAATTCCACCCCGTTTTGCATAGGTTAACGGGCTCCGGAACAATAAAAACATGCACACCATTTCGAAATCGTTGCACATGGCTTCTACAATATACACAGTGCTTGTTCTGCTATCACTGCCCTGGGGTTGATGGCCGAGCTTTAAAAAATCCAAAGTGCTCTGACAATCGGACAGCAATGTTCAACAGCCTTTGCTTCAAATTTTTTCGATTTACAGATTTGTGTGTAGCGCTTGAATATCAAATGAGAACCAATATTATGTTTTGCTTCAAACTCAATTAAAAATTTACCAATTTAATTGTTTTGATGCAACAAATTTTGATGACGAGCATTTGTCCATTAGTATTCAATACAGTGATAGACATTCGTTTAGCCGCACTTGAAAAAAAACTTGAAACACTTACAAAACAACTTGGAATGTTCTTTTTATCGGGATACTTATTTGCTGTAGTGGTAGTATATTTAAGTCACTTTTATTGAAAGGACGTGCGTCACAATCACACACACACACACACAAGGCGGCATCGGTGGATATGAACATTCAAACGTCGTTTTTCCCGAGACATACGTTTAGCCGCAGGGCATAAAAACGAGTTTTCGCATAATCACCAAGCCTTTATCTGTGTTTCTGTGTTTTTTGAAAAAATACTTGGGAATGTTCAATTTACAAGATAAATATTAGATGTGCAACGTAAGAAGTTGGTCAGATTAGAGATTTACGTAGAATTTGAAGGAATGACGAAAGGTATTCTATTGACGGAAGAGAGGCGAAAAATAATAAAGATATTCAGTGAATGGGTATGGTCATACGTATGGCCATACGTAGCACCTTCTTCCAGCACAATACCGTTACACCTGGAGATCACCACAGCAAACAGAAACACAAATTGACCACGTTTTGATCGACGGTCGGCACTTCTCAGATATCATCGACGTCAGAACCTATCGTGGCGCTAACATCGATTCAGACCACTACCTGGTGATGGTCAAACTGCGTTCTAAACTGTCAGTCGTCAATAACATAAGACACCAGCGCTCACCACGGTATCACCTACGACGACTACAGGAGCCGAACATACTCGCAGCGTCTTGAAGCTGCGTTACCGGGGGTAGACGAACTGGATGCTGTTCCCCTCAATGAATGCTGGAACACCTTAAAAGCAGCAATCAGCAGCACCGCAGAGACCGTCATCGGGTATGAACAACGAGGACAACGGAACGAATGGTTTGACGACGAGTGCCGAGCGCTTCTGAACGAGAAGGATGCAGCACGCGCAGCCATGCTGCAACGAGCGACTCGACAAAACGTGGAACGATACAAACTGAAGCGAAGGCAGCAAACACATCTCTTTCGGGAAAAAAGCGCCGTCTGGAAGAGAAAGAGTGTGAGGAGATGGAGCTGCTTTATCGTTCTCGAGAATCGCGGAAGTTTTTCAAGAAACTAAACGCCTCACACAAAGGCTTTGTGCCGCGGGCCGAAATGTGCAGAAACAAGGAAGGAGGCATCTTGACGAACGAACGCGAGGTAATCGAAAGGTCTCCACCACTTCAACAGCGCGCAGACAGGAGACCCAGACGGCGTTGAGGAGGACTACACCGGTGCAATGAACAACGACGACGTACCACCCCCGACGATGGGTGAAGTTAAGGAGGCCATTAACCAGCTCAAGAACCACAAAGCAGCTGGTAAGAATGGTTTGGTAGCGGAGCTCTTCAAGGGAGGTCCGAGAAAACTTGTAAAGTGTATGCACCGGTTGATAGTCAGGATCTGGGACACAGAACAGCTACCGGAGGAGTGGAAGGACGGGGTAATCTGCCCCATCTATAAAAAGGCGACAAGTTGGATTGTGGGAACTATCGTGCCATCACAATCCTGAATGGTGCCTACAAAATTTTGTCTCAGATCCTCTTCCGCCGTCTATCGTCAAAAGTAAGTACATTTGTGGGAAGTTATCAGGCCGGATTCATGCCCGGTTGCTCGACGACGGACCAGATTTTTACACTGCGGCAGATCCTCCAAAAGTGCCGCGAGTATCAGGTCCCTACACACCACACCTTCGTCGACTTCAAGGCGCATATGATACAATCGACCGACGACAGCTATGGAGGATCATGGACGAACACGGCTTTCCCCGAAAGCTGACAAGACTGATTCAGGCAACGATGTACGGTGTGCGGTGCAGTGTGCGGATCTCAGGTGAGCTGTCGGAATCATTTGAGACTCACAGGGGACTTCGACAAGGCGATGGACTCTCCTGTCTGCTCTTCAACGTGGCGCTGGAAGGTGTTATGCGGAGAGCGGGCTTCTACATGCGGGGCACGATTTTCAACAAGTCTAGTCAGTTTACCTGCTTCGCCGACGACGTGGACATAATCGGAAGAACACATGCGACGGTAGCCGACTTGTATACCCGACTGAAACACGAAGCAGGGCTGATTGGGCTTGGGATCAATGCGTCTAAGACTAAATACATGCTAGCTGGAGGGACTGATCGTAACAGAGTTCTTCTTGGTAGTAGTGTTGTGATCGACGGCGACGAGCTCGAGGTGGTGGAGGAATTTGTCTACCTTGGCTCGTTGATAACAACTGACAACAACAACAGCCGTGAAATTCGAAGACGCATTGTAAATGGAAGTCGTGCCTCCTATGGGCTCCGCAAATCCGCAAATTGGACCTCAATCCAACAAACTCCGACCCCGTACGAAGTGTACAAATCCCTGATTCGACCGGTTGTTCTCTATGGGCACGAAGCATGGACGATGCTTGAAGAGGACTCACAAGCGCTCGGAGTTTTCGAACGCCGAGTGCTCAGAACAATATACGGTGGTGTACAGGAAAACGGAGTATGGAGAAGGAGAATGAACCACGAACTGGCGCAACTCTACGGCGAACCCAGCATCCAGAAAGTCGCCAAGGCTGGACGAGTGCGATGGGCAGGTCATGTTGCAAGATTGCCGTACAGCAGCCCTGCAAAGATGGTGTTCGCATCTAATCCAGTAGGAACAAGAAGGAGAGGAGCCCAGCGAGCGAGGTGGTTGGACCAGGTGGAGCAGTACTTGGCAAGAATCGGTGCAGCCGGGAGTTGGAGAACTGCAGCTATGGACCGGGTTTATTGGAGAAGAGTAGTGAATCAGATCTAATCTCAATGGGATGTAGAGTCATAGTAAATAAATAAATAAATTCAGTGAACAAAAGTTTTCTAATCGCTCGATCGTAACAAAAATTTGTCTATTTGAGAAAGTGGTACGGAATTTCTTTAAATACGAGGGTCACTATTTATATTTCGGGAATTGGCAACACTGATGTCATGTGAGTCCATCTGACGGTTCCATCGTAAAGTTTGACATTTTTGACGATATACGTACTTAGAACATTTTGTCATACGGACGCTATTTGTTTATTTTATATTTAGTTGAAAGTTTGGTCTCGGCAAAAAAAATGGAACTGAATCGTGAACATTTTCGTGCGATGATTTTTTACGACTTTCGACGTGGATTATCACAACAAGAGTGCGTCAATCCACTTAATTTGACTTTTGGCGATGAAGCTCCATCAAAAACCACTGTGTATCGCTGGTATAGTGAATTCAATCGTGGTCGTAGTTCGCTGTCCGACGAGTTTCGTGAAGGTCGTCCAAAATCGACTGTAGTGCCAGAAAACATCGATGCTGTGCACGAAATGATTAAGCAAGATCGTCATGTAACCTATTGTGAGATTGAGGCATCCCTAAGCATTAGTTCCACCAGCATATATGCGATTTTACATGAACACTTAGTTGTGCGAAAATTATGTTCACGTTGGATCCCACATAATTTGACAATCGCTCAAAAAAAGGCTCGTGTCGATTGGAATAAATGCTTTGAAAATTGGTTTAAGCGCATGCAAAAGTGTATCGATCATCGTGGCGAGTACTTTGAAAAACAATAAAAATATATTCGCAGCTTAACTATTTGTTTTTGTTCCTATTCCCGAAATATAAATAGTGACCCTCGTAATGCCAGAAATATGGGATATAACGACCAACAAATGGGAACACCAAAGTTACCTTGCGTCTTAAAGGTCGAATAAGACACGAAGCAACCAGGAACGATGTCCTGCTCATTCATTAAGGCAGAATCGGTTGTTCCAGTAACGGAGAGGCATATTGCGCGCACCTTGAATGAGCCACCAAACATCATGTTGAAGAAACCTCAAGGGAATCCAAAACTGACCGCCACCATCTCATTTTCGCCCGGCAATACATGGAATGGAAACTAGAATGGAGATATGTTGTATTTTCCGGCGAAAAAAGTTCAATTTGGATGGTCCGGACTGTTACAGTTGCTAATGGTACAATTTAAGTCAACGGCATGTCGTGAGATCGAAGCGAAACTTTGGGGGCGGAAGTTTGACAGTGTGGGGAGCCGTTTCCTATCACAGCAAGCTTATCATTTGTTTCATTTTCACCCAAATGAACTCCGAAAAGTATCTTCAATTACTGGAGAACGTTTTGATTGGCCATATTGAGAATAACGCTACCGAGGATGTCGCTTTTTTCAGCAGGATTATGCATAGATCCACGTTTCCAAGCAATCGAATGCATGGTTTGCCGAGAAGGACATTCCGCTTCTTGAATGACCTCCTGGCTGGCAGAGGTGGACATACTAAATATTAGCTACATATTTCCACATATTTGAATTACTTAGAAAACAAAAAGTGAATTTATACTTTTTTTAGAATGAATTCGATGAAAATAAACAATATTCGTCTTTTGTGAGCAAAACTTTACAAAGAATTGACTTATTTTTAAAAATATTGAGGAAAAATATGGTGCGGCTAAAGTAAACTCTACCACTGTAGTATTCACGAGTGGATTTTTCACTTGTGCATACAAGTATTATTTGGTTAATATTTTCAACAAATTAGTTCAATATGCTTTTAAGCTTTTTACTTTGGTACTTATTTAATTGAAAACATAAAAAAAATCATCGAATAAAATTCTTTCCAAATGAAGCGAATAAGAATCAAATGTCGGACACTATTTATAGAAAAAATAAAATTCCGGACAGACTGAATTCAAATTTCGGACACTTTATTTTGGAGTTTTTTGACCGATAATTACATTAGACTTGATTATATTTTACAGTCAACTGCGAAACACTTACCAAGCAATCACAGTAATCAGTTAACGATGATAAGAACTGATTAAACACGGAAGAAATTTAAATATTGATGAACGGGTAAATTCTACGTGCTCACGCTAAGGAGACGTCAAACACAAACGATAATGAGTAGTGTTGTCAGATTTTTGCCGATTATGTTATAATTCAAATGTAGTTCTCATATGAAATTATAGTGAAACAAAGGTATTACTCTAAAGAAGCAATTGTGATATTAATTTTATAGTTATATCATCAGTGAATTAAGCATTTCAAGATATTAGAACAAAGTGTCCGAAATATGATGTTGTCCGAAATTTGATTTAGGTACATAATTTTTGGACGCTAGAATTTCTCTCATAGTTTTGTCCCTTTTCTATTTCTATTTCTTTCTGGGGAATGCGACGGAATCAGAAATGTTGTAAAAATTTTATTCAATTTGGGATAAGAAAAATTATTTCCATATTTTTTAGTGAGAAAATTTTGCCTCAAAAAAAAGAAGTATTTTTGCGTTCGTTTACAGCGAAATCAGTATATTCCAGGTGGTGGATCACACCATTGAGGAAGATAGCGGTTCCTTCGGCTGAAGGAGGCCAGAATGATAGCTCAGGATTTGGTACGTGGCTTGTTCGGAGAATGGAAAACTTCGGAAAAAAACACTTGGTAAACTTCTAAAAACACTTGGATGGTTTATTCGCGATCTTACACGGGTAAAGGTTGGATTTGGAATGAAGAATATTGCTTTGGAAGGGATCGGTTCTAATGCACTTGTTGGTAAGTATACGTTCGGGTGCTGTATTTCGAGTTTCGCTGCTGGTCGTGGTTGTGTAATGCACTACACACTGCATTTCAGAAGGAAGGGAGTGGTTTGTATGGGAAAAGGATAGGGATGGACATGAAATTTGGAATTAGAGAACACGTGCTCCTCTTTCGCGCTGTCGGTCGCGAACACCAGGTTTCGGATCTGCCTTAATTCATTATCCTGAATAGCATTCCGTTCTCAAATATCTGGAATGATTCGTGAGAGAGAAGAATTGACATACATATGCTCCTTTTCTATGAAATCACTTGGAACAGCTATCGTCATGTTGAAGATCAATGGATAATTGAAATTAGAACGTGTTAGAACTTGATTACATAGTGTAATGTAAAAAAATTATCGAATCGCTCTTGAATTCAGTTACTGTCAGATATTCATAGATCAACATTTCTGTCGCAGATCCTACATATACATAATCCAAACTGACATAATTTTCCCGATCGAACTGTACGTTGTTCAGAGTGAATAAATTTTTCATATAGTCTCAAAAAAAAAAAAATCTGAAATTGTCCTGAATAATCTTGAAATGCTCAAATACAAAGTAAATAATTCCGGCTTTTGGCTTTCAAATAATTTGTTGAAATTCTTCACCATGCTCAGAGCATAAGACAAGAGCGTTAAATAAATAACCATCGAAGAGTTATTTAGACTGTCATAGATGATCTTATGCGGGTCTTATCGACTTGATCAACCTTCAGAATAAATTCGGAGTGGTTCTAAACGTTCCGATATAAGTTTGACAACACTTTCCAATGAAAGCCACCGCGTAGCTGACGGGTGCAGCATTTTTAAGAGTTTCAACTCTATGAGTGTTTGAAAAAACGTTTTAAATCGCATTGTTTTTCAAATGGCCGCCATTTTGTCAAAAAATATGTTTTTGACTTATCCGAGATTTTTGTTATATGTTCGATTTTTTGGTGTAGATAACCAGAAGGGCTGGAATTCGTGTGCGCCATGGCACAACTTTTTTTTGAACTCCTCACTTCATCGGCTTGTAACTATTCTAGTTATGAATATTTTTCTCCGTTCAATTTTTGTTTTATTGCTAAAAGATAGATGAAGAAATAATCATATAATGGATACTAAAAGTATTCTTTGTTTTATTTCTACGGAGCTCGAAAAAAACGTTCGAAATTCGTGTCTCTACACTAGAATACCCCTTTAAAAGAAGCTGGATATTTGATTGATAATTGGGAACAACTGCTTTTGAAACGTATTTTTGTAACTGTTCAGAAATCCATAAATCATTCAATATTAGAATTGAATTCATTGATGAAGTGTAGTGGGCATAGGAAAAAAGCAACTTATGACCAGTGTTGCCACATTTTCATCTGTACCGGAAGTAAAAAACTTTTTCACCTGTACGATTTCTTCCAAAAATCTTTACCATCGAAACAATTCGTTGCATAGAACAATCTTTTTCATTAGCATTACTCATTTATTTTATACAAAATATTACATTTACTTCTTTGTACAAATACTTCTCTTCTTGAATGACGTTAACGTTCCCTATGGAACTTTTGCCGTCTCAACGTATGCATTAACTAGCGTCATTTATTAATACTAAGTTGAGATTTCTTAAGCCCCCGGCCAGGACGGGAGTTGAACCCAAACACCCGGCATGATAATGTGAGACGCTAACCACTCGGCCACGGGTGCACTTTGTACAAATACTAGATTTGCTGTAAATGTACATTAACTTTTCCAAGCCTCGAAAAACTCGTGCGTTTTATGATACTTATACATAGTCTTTCTGAATTGTAAACCATCATTCAATAAAATTTTCGATCTGCCGTTGCGATGTTCAATCAAACCTTTTTTTTTCCTCATTTGCTCAATCGACTTAATGAAAAATTGGTACAAATATCATTAAAAATTATCTGCTTTCACAATTCATCGTTCTGATAGTTTCTTCTGCAGCCATAAAAAACTATTATTGCCAAAGGTTTTCAAATTCAGTAGCATTGCACATTGAAACAACGTCCTCGCAGGTATTACTGAGAATGATTAGATAAAAACCTTTTAGTTATTCATGTAGCCTCGTGAATTCAGGTTTTCCAGTCTGGAATAAATAATTCAATCCGTTGATCTGGGGAAAAATATATTCCAAAAAAGCAAGATTGTGATTATCGTTTCGTTGCTTTATTAATTTAGATGTTTAGTTTTGCTGATTTTACAATCAGAAAAAAATCACTCGACAGCTGCCGAGGATTGATGCATAGTAGTAAGAATATTAAAACGCGATCGAACTGTCATTTTATGTCAGGCAACCGTGGAGGGTTGTGTCCGAGACACGATCGCATAGTTGACGAAGGATTCCGTTAGGCTACCTGTTGGATGCTGAATTTGGATATGCTAGATGTCGGGATGGCGTCTTAGCAAACCGTTCACCCACTTGTATCCAGGAACACTCCCCTTAAACTGGTTCTTCCTTTTAACGGTTCGCAGAAAATATGTCACGGATGTCTTCAAACGTTTCTTGTTAATCGGAAACCCGGTTTTGGATGCCTCGAATACCCACTGGACGATGCTTTCTTCCTCTTCCTTCCGGAAAACTGAGTGTTTTTCAGGGCGTTTCACGTTACCTTTCCACAATTTCAGTTGTGCACGGAGAGTACTTTCCGGGATTGCTTGATATTTGGCTGCTCGGCGTTTTGAAATTCCTTTTCTTGTCATCTCCCTGGCCAAAACAAGCTGCTGACGGAAATGACGTATATTTTCCTTTCCCGGAGTCATCTTTGTTTCATCCTGCGCAGAGTATGGAACATGAACAAAACATTAAAAGCTTCATTCTGCGCATTTTGAATCCTCTTTTTCTGAGAGTTAATTTATTTTAATCGCTTCTAATAAATCACATTCAGATACAAAAAAAAATAAAACTTACTGATTTCGGATAAATTTAGGACCTGCAATACTTTTTTTCTTTTGATTGGGAAAATGGAAGAATTTGTTGCGTCTTAAGCTGGGTTCAAACGGTGCGAGTAAGCATACGAGTTGGTCTAGTCAGTTACTGCAGTGCAGCTACTCACACCTTGTGAACACATCATGCCAGTTAGTGTCATGTGTGATTCGTCGTGCGAGCTACTTCAAAGTTTATTCAATTTACTCGCATTCGCATCCCTCAAAACGTCAAAAAAACCATTTAGCGTTCGATTCAGGGATGGCAAATGTAAAGAAATGTCTCTATTTTTAAGGTGTTCGAAAATATGCGAAAATATTTACAGACTTGAAAATTATTGGAAAAACTAATAAAACCCTCATCAGTGCTTGGAAATATCTGTATCACATCAATCTTTTCAGCTGAATTCCCGACCACATTCGATCATTATACCATTGCATTCGGGATACCGAAAATGAACCAACGCCGAATCTCACAATCACAGCAAGCCCCTCACAGTTGATTCATTTAGTCTTGTTCATTACCTTCTTCGTTCTGTTCTGCGTTCACGGAATGTGAGCAAAAGGAAATATCCCTAGTTTTGTCATTCATTGATATTAATATACCAGTTCATTCACTATCAGCATCGTTCTCGGACACTGACAAAACGGAGAAATTCGTTGAGGAAGATAACGAAGTACAGAATGCTCATAATAGTGACAAGAAATTAAATTGTTCAAGCATGCAAGGTTTCCATCTAAGTTAAAATGCTTTAATTTTGCATAGTGAATATGCAATTTCAATTCCACTTGTCAGAAATGCTTCAAAAGACTCCAATTCTGATGTAAAAAAAATATTGTCTTGACTCAAATTTCAAACATTTGAATTTTGACTCAAATTCCGAACACACGAATATAAAATAGTGGTGTCCAAGACACGACCGCAATGGGAATATTTCGAACTTCCTTCTGCAAACGGATTAAACTGTGCTATAGGATTAGCGGATGAAATTGCCAACATCCAGCTTTGGCTGACATGGCTGCATTCGCTACTCGGATCGATTCTGCACAATGCCTCCCTGCCGTCCAAGCCTATGCCATCCTTAGCTGTGAGTGTGCATGCAGATCTTGCTCTTTTATTGGCATTTCCGTTTGCGCCACCTATTTGCGTTGCCCTTTCGGAGTAACTTCAAAAATAAGCAAGGCTGACTCAATGAGAAAATCACACACATATCGGGATATTGGAAATGAACTGTCACAACATTCCTGAAAATTCAATGGCAATGAATAAATGTGAATGAATTATCATGACTCGAGCTTTAAGAAAAGCTCAGATAGCACAGAATGAATATGAATGAACACAGTTATGAATTTGTTTGCCGTCGAGTGAATGACAGCAGCATCGACAAGCAAAATAAACGCGTTACACTGATAAAAAATTATTTTCAATATTATTTAACAAGCTCAATATTTCCAAGCCCTGACCCTCATAGTTTCTAAACGAAATCGTTGTTATTTTGTTTTGCACGCTGGCGGGGCACGCTTCCTTTTTGAGATAATTTTCTTGAGAATCTCTAATATGAAATCATTATCAGACACAATTTTAATTCAAAATTCACTCACAACCTGCAATTTTGAAAAAAAAAAGGATTGTTCTAAGAAACAGAATGCATATTCTATTTAAAAAAGAACATTACTTTAATTTTTGACGCGTATTTATTCCACCTGCAAATCTACCATCATTTTCATTTCACGAATTGGTACACGAAGCTGCTGGCAAGGCGACATAAATAAAATTTAAAAAAATCTTTTAGACTGCGATTTATAGCATCACACACTTCCGGAATCATCTTAGCTATGGATGCTTTCGAGATTCTATAAAATATCGTCAACAATCTGAATGATATCGCAGAAGTAAGGTATATCAATGTCGTTTTTTAATTTCACTCTTGCAGGTATAGCACTCTCATGAGTGTATCTTGGCGTTGTATTTTTGGACCAATGAAATCCAACAGTGTTCCCACTTAATCAGGTGTTTTTCTCAACACTGCTCTGTACTCTAAAGGATCATTATCGTAGAGTTCATTCAATATTGTATTTGTTGCTCCTTTTCTTTGCATCCAACTCCTGGTCCAAATCCTCTTGCCGTTCTGCTTTTTCGGACAGCACCTTCAGTTCGAAGAAATTCATCACAAAGCATTTTTATACACGGTCAGCGTGTATTTCGCGATAGAATTGTGTAATGATAAATGCACAACCTGAGACGAAAACTGTAGCGAAGTCGATTTCGGGTCAATCATCTGTCAAATTCGGACCTGATTGCTGTTTCTGTCTACTTGATGGACATTTGAAAAATTATCTGGCATCCCTGGTAAGCCAATGCTGTAGTCAGGGCCAGAAATCTTCGAAGGTGAAAAATGAAGACCGACTCTACTCTCAGCAGCTTCGCTTCGATTAGAACTGCTTCGGCAGTCGCCCACAACAAAAAGTGATTTGACTAGAAAATTAATTGACTAGCGTTGACTAGCGAGGATGACTGGTGAACTAGTCCAGTCAGTGGTTATTTTAACTGATGCAAAAAAGAAGTTACCCCATCAATGGACGGTTTATTGTCTACCCATCGTGAACTCAAACCAACGAACTGAGATTTATGCTATAATATGCTATAAAGGTCCTAGCGTTAGTATTAGGCGTGCAGAATAGCGCACACACACTGCACGCTATTTTATACGTGTGAGTAATTTTCGTGTACGATACAAACGAATCTAGCTCACCTGTAGTGTATGCCAAACCACGTTAAACTCAATCATTGATGCATACAAACGTACATGGGAGAGAGAAAGAGAGGAACGAATTCGTTTTGAGGGCAGTCACTTCAATATGCAATGAGGACAATGAAATGATATAGTCGAGTCGGTAAAGGGAAATAGCGACTAAACGCCCGACTGACTGTTTAGTCGTGTTGGCGGAGAAACTGCGTGAAGAAGCAAAAAGTCATTACTAACTGAATACGGATATAGTCAGTCAGATAGTCAGCTGACTATCCTCAGTTGTCTATGACTATGCGGAGTCCTGCCTGTAGTATCAAGTTTCTCGTCAGTAGCTCACACTGTGTGAACGGACAAGGCGAGTCAACCAATTGTCAAGCGAGTTCACCGGCCCAGAAGATGCTCACTGTCAAGTCAGCTACTAGCAACTTATAAATTGACCTTTAGCTTCGATGCTATCAGGAACAAAAATTTGAAATTTCCAGTGATGTCGGATTTGTTTTCAATATTTTTTCCGTTAAACAAATTTTTTTCGGTGAAAAAAAATAGTGATAACAAAAACAAAAGAACAATCTAACTATTCAACAGTATAATTACGCACAATCAATAGTTAATTGGTGAATTTAGCCTAAAAAAGACGAAAGTGCGCAGAGTTAGGTGAAGTTACGGTACTTTATGCAGATTTATCTAAATCAGAAACCACCAAAGGAGCTAGTGCCTCAGATTTGTTCGATGCAGTGTTGCCACACGTACAGATTTATCTGGAATGGTACAGATTTTTTCGTTATTTTTGGTACAGATTCTGTATGGTACAGAGTACATATTTTCGCCAAAAAGTTCAGATTTTTTCCATTTGTGAAATTCCTTACATTTCAACAAAGCAACACTGAGGTACATGACGACTTTTACGCCGCAGTATCGCTTGGTGCTGCTGATCATAAAAGCATTTACAATGCAATGATTCATCAGTTTAATAAGGTCGAAATTCCTTACAAGGATCGTCTGGAAGGATTCGCGTCGGATGGTGCAACGTATGTTTGCCCCAGATCAACAGATTTAATCGTTTGTTCAGGGCTGAAAAACCTGAATTCACGATGCTACATGAAGAGCTGAAAGATTTTTATTTGATCATTTTCACTAATATCTGCGAGGAATCTTACGTTGTTTCAATGTCCAATGCTATTAAATATGAAGATCATTTGAAAAGCGACAAGAATTTTAGGTTGGAATAGCAGCAGAAGAAATTATCAGAACAATGGACAGCGAAAAGCAGATCATTTCAAAGGATATTTGTAGCAGTTTTTTCGTGGAGCTGATCAAACAAATGAGAAAAAGATTCGATTTTGATGATTCGACGCTCAAGTCTATGGCAATGTTAAGTTCCAGAAACTTTTCCAATTTGACTAGCATCAACGTTGTGTTAGAAGCGTTTCCAGGATTCTGCAATGGGATTTAAAAAGATGTGGAGAGTTAATTCTGTAGCCTAAAGATAAAATTACTCCGTAAGCAAATCACAACTTCAGAAAACGAGCATGTACAGGGTTGGTGGACAAAAATAGGATGCCTACAAATAATAAAACGTTCTCACTATGCCTTACTCCTCGGCAACAGTCGAGCAATTTTTTTCTGAATATAATCAGAACATAAATAAGATTTGAAATCGGATCAGCAACGATACGATAAACGCTATTTTGAGATCAAAGAACTTGGTCAAACATCGTGGTGGCAGCTTGAAAATTAAAAAAAATGATAGCATGCAATCTACAATTAAAAAAAACTATGTATAAGCATCATGAAACAAACGAATGATGGGATCTTCATAGCCAAATTGGTTGCGCGTTCGCTTAGTAATGGATCGACCGTGAGTTCAAAACTCAGGACCCTCAACTGACCATTTTTGTGTTGTTACAGAATAACTACGTCCACACAACAATCATCAGCGATGGAGATCGACCCAAGGTCGAAATAAGATCAATTCATCCATACAACTTGCTCTGCTCTGCAGACACATCGGGTTACTGTTCTATTAATAATACATCAATGATCATATCAACTGTTTCCGCTGTCCGGTGGTCTAACTTGAACAATGGAAGAACAGAAGGAATACTCTTACGCCTAAATGGCTACTGTGTAATGTACCATATGCAATAATATAGAAGGAATATTCTTACGCCAAAAATGGCAACTGTGTAATGTGTGTTCTAGATAGATTTAAAGACATGTGACATGTACACGATTAAAATCCGGCTTTGTTACAGCTAAAATGCTAATGAGCCTGAATAGATAAAGAAATGGGATAATGTATTGTACGAATCATCTAAATAGGTCTGTGAATAATAGGTGTCTGGAATGCAAAAGTTCGCACACATCAGCTTCAAGGATTTCGAATTGCATGACTCACGCTGTCTCAATGTATGATAACATGTAATGTATGATGACATAGCGTGGGAAAACACCTCGGTACCTAATGATTGATACTCGAGAACATACAAAACTCTATAAGGATGTTATTATTTGTTCCCGGAAAACCATCCCACGATATTTAACTATGTAAACTGAACGCTACCGTTCTTCTCTCCAATGTACCACACCAAACATGGAACAACTGCATCTGACTCGCATAGAAAATTAGATTCGTGCAACCATAACACATAGATTTATGACATACAGTACAAATACAACTGACTGTCTGAGTTGTTATGCGCAGCCTATAATTGGCCACGCATGTTTAGAATTTCAATCAAAACACCGAATTCCTTCATGGGTTCCACTGCATGCAGTTTAATCATAGTTATAAGAGAGGTTCGATTAGCCTCGAGATATAATTTTAAGTTTTGCTTTACTCACAATTTACAAACGACTTCAATTGTATTTTTCATCAAAATGTTTTTTTTTCGTTCATTCCAAAACCACATGGAACCTGACGAACAAGCCAATTACTTCCATATTGATATTCAAACGTTGCAAAAGATGCTGCTCCAGGCATCGAGCAGCATCGCCAATCATATTCCCTTTCAGCCCCGAAGCGACCGCCAGCTTGTCTGGTGTCACACTGACGAAGCACTAATAAATTATGAACGAACTCAAATGGTCTCGCATTATTGCTCAGAAGATTTATTGATCCACTGCAAGTTTGTGACTTCTCTGCAATCTCGAAACGCATCAGATGTTGCGAAAGAATGTGGTGTAATCCAGGTCATTTTAGGTACAGAAGTTTTTCCTTCTGATATCTCATGTCCAACAAAAAAAATATTATATATAAGTATCAAAGACGAAAGCAACATAAACTGGAAGAACCCGTTTTTGATCAGATGGTCGATAAGAAGACAACCATTATACGAAACGGAAACCCCTCGGAAAGATAACCGTGGGAGTGCAGGAGCAAACAACATCGAATTAGCTCAAGCATCATCCCCAGTACTTTGATACATCTGTCGAAAAATGATTTTCCCTGGAGCTGCCGAACTTTACATTTGCCGTTTTTCCACTTTCCATAGATAACGAGTGGATCCCACCGGCGGACAGAAGCAACATCAAGATAAACTTCGCATAAATTGGACGTAATTAGATAGCAACAAAAAAAAAAGAAAGAAATCCTTGCGAAAAAGAACTTTAACAATAACGGAGAACGATTTTTCGCTTCTGTCGCCATTGTCGGCATCCACAACGGGCGACACAACGAACGGATCCAATCCACGCCCACACCACACGGAGGAGCAGGCGAAATCCGTTTCCAAGGAAGCTCAGCGACTTGCTGCTGCTCTCTACGGAAATGCCTCGCGCGGAGGACGGCTGAGCTGTGGTGTAAATCGTTTAATTGCTCTGTGGGATAATCGAAGATTGGATTGGATCCGTTCAATTTGGCACGCACAACTAACGAATAATTAAATTGTCTTTTCATTTGCCGCCCGATTGGCCCGATCGGATTTGGTTTAACGATGATATTCTTCAGCGGGACAATTGAGGTGTACTAAATGGGAGCTTGTTGTTTCAATGGAATGATTCGGTAGCGATTTGTTATTATTTGTATTTGACAATAGACAGAATTTCAATATCTTCTGACAAGGATCTTATTCTTGGTACAACCGCTCATCATTTTTATGATTAATGACACTCAACATGTGGGACGGATGCCAGCAAGATCCTAATGTTCTCGGTCTTCATTATGATGGAAACTACCCAAAATCACAGTTTTCGTTATAATGTGACCAGTTTAAACTTCGATTGATTTTTGAAAAAGGCATATAGAAAATCATTGATCTTTCTTTCAAAAAATCAATAGTAATTAAAAATCCAGATGTCTGATCAAAATATGATGTCTGACAAAATTTTTTGAAAATCAATTAGCTATTTTTTTATCCCTTTTGTTTATTTATTTAGGCTCATTAGCATTTTAGCTGTAACAGAGCCGGATTTTAATCGTATACATGTCCCAAAATTAGTCGTATCTATAACTGTTCGGCTGAAAGTTCATAAGGCTGACGTCTAGATAGCGCTTCTTGCAAAAATCTACTTGACTATCACAATAAACCATATTTTGAGCATTGAGACTGAAGCAACAATTGCTATTGTGAAACTACTTAAAGTGTAACAAATCAATGAAAACGATGGCTAAATTGCATGAAACGGGCTTCGAATTGCTTCCACATCCACCGTATTCTCAAGATCTAACCCCCAGCGACTATTTTCTGATCGCAGGCTTGAAGAGAATGCTCGCTGGCAATAAATTTAAAACCGATGATGAAGTGATTACCGAAAATGAGGCTTATTTTGAGGAAAACCGAAAGCGTACTATAAAAATGGTATCGAAAAGTTGCAAGATCGCTATAATCGCTGTATCGCCCTCGAAGCCAATTATGTTGTATAATAAAATTGAATTTTGCAAAAAAATAGTATTACTGTGTTACCTTATAAAGTTTTTAGCCAAACTGTTAAATAGCACATTACACAGTTGCCATATTGGGCGTAAGAGTATTCCTTCTATACGCCTGTATCCATTTAGGCGTAAGAGTATTGACGAGTTTCATGCCAACTCGACTGGCCGTTCGCAGCACCATCTCAGATAGCAGTGAAACGTTGTGAGTGTAAAAACATGGGTCATTTAAGCAACTTTGCATACTTGAAATATATTAGGCTGTCAAAACAGTCCTGCGGTATTTTTTTTTGAATTTTCATTTGTTCATAAAATTAGTTACAATCATCTGTTTTAAGTCAAATATGCGCCGTTTTGTTCGAACACTTGTTCCCAACGAGATGCCAACTTCATAATACCCTTGTTATAGAAGCTCGCTTCCTTATTGGCAAAAAACTCGGATAGCCAATTTTCACAGGCCTTTTTTGTGACTACCTAGCTACTACCTGACTACCTTACTTCTGACTACCTAGCTCGTTCGCCATGGACAAAAACAGGTGGTAGTCACTTGGTGCAAGGTCCGGACTATACGGCGGATGCAAAAGAACCTCCCATCCGAGCTCCCGGAGGTTCTGGCGCGTCACCAAAGAAGAGTGTGGCCTGGCGTTGTCCTGATGGAAGACAATGCGGCTTCTGTTTATCAAAGATGGCCTCTTCTTCATGAGTGCTACCTTCAAGCGGTCCAGTTGTTGGCAGTACAGGTCCGAATTGAGCGTTTGGTCATAGGGAAGCAGCTCATAATATATTATTCCTTGACAATCCCACCAAACACACAGCAGAACCTTCCTGGCCGTTAATGAGGGCTTGGCCACCGTCTGAGCCGCTTCAGCAGGCTTCGACCACGACCGTTCGCGCTTCACGTTGTCGTAAGTGGCCCACTTTTCATCGCCAGTCACCATCCGCTTCAGAAACGGGTCGATTTTGTTGCGATTCAGCGGCGATTTACATGCGTCGATACGGTCAAAGATGTTTTTTTGCGTCAACGTGTGTGGCACCCATACATCGAGCTTCTTTGTGAATCCAAGCTTCTTCAAATGGTTAATAACGGTTTGATGACTTATCCCCAGCTCTTGGCCGATGCTACGGCTGCTACTACGCCGGTCTTTCTCGGCTAATTCAGCGATTTTGTCGCAATTTTCGACGACAGGCCTTCCGGAGCGTGGCGCATCTTCGACGACCTCTACACCAGAACGAAAACGTTGAAACCATCGTTGTGCGGTGGAAATGGAAACTGTATCGGGTCCATAAACTGTACAAATTTTATTGGCAGCTTGAGATGCATTTTTGCCTTTGTCATAGTAGTACTGTAAAATATGTCGGATTTTCTCTTTATTTTGCTCCATATTTGAGACACTATAACTCACGAACGACTTAACCAAACAAAACACTGTCAAGAACTATATTATAGCGCGCAAAATACCTTTCCAACAAGCTATAGTATGACTCGATACAATGAATACAACTAGAACTACGCGCTTACAACGACACCTCGCGGAAATACCGCAGGACTTTTTTGACAGCCTAATATATACTTGAAAAAATATCTATATATATCCAAATCTCGTGTCACGGTGTTTGTTACCGAACTCCTCCGAAACGGCTCGACCGATTTCGATGAAATTATACTCAAAATACTTGGTAGGTGGGAGAATAGGTTGTAAACTATATATGATACCGGTAGGATACCGATAACCATACATTTAATACCGAATAGGGTGGCTCTATGCAGAAAAAAAGATCTGGATATTTTTTTTTCAAAAATTTGACTTCGTACCATACATATAATCTTAAATTTTGACCCCAATTCCCCATTTTTAATTGCGATTTTATTATTTTTGTGTCAAAAATATTCTAATAATTTAACCGTTGTTCGTTTTTTCAACAGAACGAATTCATTTAAGTTGTTCAATGACTGAAGGCGTAACGCCCGCTTCATTGAACATCCATCTACAAATACACAAGTAACATCAATTCATCTAAAGCAGGGAGCATCTCCGACGAGCTGGAAGCCTTTTTGAATGAGCACAATGAGTTATCGAAATTCTTCAAATCACATTTGCTCGGATTACAAAATGACAATCACGCTATTGCCATCAACCCTGATAAAACATCAGCTGGAGAGCACGTGTGTAGATCCAAAGCACAAGCGCTGCTGGAATCATGATAGCACGGTGACACGAGAAATTTAATGCGAAGAAAAAACAATAATCTGGAATTCATCGTTGACACACACCGTTCATACGACCCTCGCTATGTTCTTCTTCAATGGCACTAACGTTCCCAAGGTTTGCCTTCTCTACGTAGTACTACTTGCGTCATTTTTATTAGTAAATAGTTGAGATTTCTATGACGAACAAATACGCCTTGAATGTATTCTGGAGTGGCAAGCTCAAGAATACGCGTGACTACAGTGCAAGTCAGAAGGGTTTCTTTAACGAAAAATCTCTTGCATAAACATTAGACCAACGAGACCCCGTCACAGATACTTAATTCATTATGAACATCATTTCTCATTTTGATTTAATATTTATGAACATGCGACGAAACAAACAGAGTGCGCGCTCGAAGGATTTTTATGTTTATCATATGGTGATTTGACATGGTCAAGAAACGCCAATTCAAGATATCGTAAGCTGTGCCAACAATTTATGGTCGACATATACGCGAAGGTAGAGATTGAACGACTGCAATTCTTATTTCGCAATCAACAAAAGCGGTGTGAGGAATAATACATTCACTTGCGATACACTATCATGAGCAACGCCGACACAGCATCAGTTATAGCCAGGCCAAAGCGCAATGTATTGTCATGACATTGCGCGTGTGTTCAAACACAAAATGAAGTTCGATCGTATTCGTCCCCACATATTATTGGTTGTATTCTGTTGAATGGAAAAAGCGCAATTTTGCATTCTGTTGACAACCTTGCCACGCAATTCGACGTAAACAACATTAGTCTCCATGTTCCATTTCTATGAAGCAAAAATAGTAAATGGAATTTCGGGTGGAATAAACACGCAAAATTCAGCATTCAAACACATTCAAAACAAATTTAGCATCCAAACGAAATCGAATAATAATTTTCATTCAAATTTCAACAATTTAGAATTATCTCCGGAATTATGCCGATCAGATAGAGAGTAAATTGAACCACAAATACGGATGACTTATTTTGACCATTGTTTCGCGACAAGGCGAACTAATTTAAGAGTGTTAAAGTCGATTTCGATCGAATTGTAAAATCCGATCACTCCAACGATAAAATAACGCGATTCCAAAGAGGCCGATTAATCAGCTCCATTGAAGTTAGCTGGCGTATCGCTGTTTTCCAATTTATGAACGAGTCCAAGCTGTTATAAACTAAGCCATGTTGAAAATCACATGCACGTATTTTCTAACAAGGAGACAGCAATAAATATTGATTTTCTATATTTAATTTTTTCTACTTTACGACAAACTTATATTAGGCTGTCAAAAAAGTCCTGCGGTATTTCCGCGAGGTGTCGTTGTAAGCGCGTAGTTCTAGTTGTACTCATTGTATCGAGTCATACTATAGCTTGTTGGAAAGGTATTTTGCGCGCTATAATATAGTCCTTGACAGTGTTTTGTTTGGTTAAGTCGTTCGTGAGTTATAGTGTCGCAAATATGGAGCAAACTAAAGAGAAAATCCGACATATTTTACAGTACTACTATGACAAAGGCAAAAATGCATCTCAAGCTGCCAATAAAATTTGTACAGTTTATGGACCCGATACAG